>NC_056578.1:41487470-41512470 GCF_018340385.1 Cyprinus carpio
TTATGAGACTCTTTTATTTGTCACTGCCTGAGAAAAAGCTGAATTGTTGAAATTGCATAAATGATGGCAATGTGATTGTAACTATCGATTCCAGTGACATTTCTTGACATGTTTGTGTGTAATAGTGTCTGCAGACGATCGCATACGTCCTCTCACTGTAGTTCAATATCTGAAACCGTCACAAAGGATACACAGTAGTTAGGGAGTTCAGTGTGTGTGTGTGTGTGTTTAGTGGAGTGTGTGCCAAGAGGTTGTATTCAGATCAGTGTCGTGTTTGCATGCGTGTGTGTTTGAGCATATGTTTACACTGGTGAGTGTGTGACCTTCAAACGTTTCCTGTGGTAATTTTAAGTTGAAGAAGATCCAAAGCTGGTTTCTGAGTTAATGAGCACATTTCTGGACCGATAGCTTCCCCAGATTGGCGCCGGGCCTCGGCGGAAGCAAACTTCATTTCAGTGAACATGGAGATTTTGTTTTGGAGACAGAGAGAGCGAGTGTGAAAGAATTGGCATGAGAGGTGTAAGCGCACGTGATAATTTCTGCGAAATCTCACCCTCATTTATAGACGTAGCGAAACTGCAGCTCACGATGCTTGTTTGTGTGTGTGTGTGTGTGTGTGTGTGTGTGTGTGTGTGTGTGTGTGTGTGTGTGTGTTTAATACATGTTTTGCAGGTGCTGTATGTGGCTTCACGCTGTCTCTGTGTTCAGTCAGAGCTGTTTCTCTCTGAAAGTTGCGGTTCAGTTGCCAAGCGAAAAGCCCAATGCACTCGCTGACGACGGGGAATCAGGGTTCAAAAAGGCCCAGAGATTGCACTGACACTGGGGATTCAGGCCTCGCCTGCTCCTCTGCTCTGATTGGCCGATTCCTCAATCACAGTCTGCACACATTACTGAAGATGCGCACACACACACACACACACACACACACACACACACACACACACACACACACACACACACACACACACACACACACACACACACGCACACACAGAGACAGTTGATTCAGCATCATGCAAGAAATTTAAATCACAAATTAAGTAACCGAAAAAAAAATACACATGATTCAGAAAACTGGAATCACTTTATTTTTTATTTTTTTTAATGGTCATACTATTTCCAAGACAACAACAACAACAAAAATTAAATAGATATTTTTTAAATTAAATTAAATTAAATTAAATTAAATTAAATTAAATTAAATTAAATTTTTTGTGATGAACTAGTGTTATTTGTGCTATATATGAAGCTGGATAAAGCCGAATAAATAATCTTTCCATTGATGTATGGTTTGTTAGGATCTGACAATATTTGTCTGAGATACAACTATTTGAAAATCTGGAATCTGAGGGTGGAAAAAAAATTTAAATACTGAGAAAATCACATTTAAATTTGTCCAAATGAAGTTCTTAGCAATGCATATTACTAATCAAAAATTATGTTTTGGTATATTTTAATTATGAAATTTACAAAATATCTTCATGGAACATGATCTTTACTTAATATTCTAATGATTTTAATGGCATAAAAGCAAAAAAAATTATTTTATAATTTTGACCCATATGATGTATTTTTGGCTATTGCTACAAATATACCCCAGCGACATAAGACTGCTTTTCTGCTCCAGGGACACATATACTATGATAGTATTTATTATTAATACTTTATATTTACTTTTAGAGTGTTATTTTAGTATTATTTATATATGATTGTAGTATTTTATTATATTTTAGATTAGCTTTTATTTTTACATATTAGTTTAAGATTTAATAAGATTTTAGTTTGAAGCAGTTTTATAATAAAAAAAAAAAAAAAAAATCTGCCTTGATAAAAGAAATGTGATGCAACAAGTCATAAAGAAATGTGTAAACATTAAAGGAATTGGCATGTGTGCGTAACAGTGTTATTATTGTCAACCAAAAACTATTTACAAGTGAAATAAAACAGAAATAAAATAAAATAGTAATACTGGATATTAAAAATAGTATTTGTGAGTTAAAGTGTTATTGTTGTAATGTATATTATATTTAAATATAATTAATGAATTTGAGATAGAGAGAGAGAGAGAGAGAGAGAGAGAGACACAGAGTGAGGCGATGAGAGAGAGAGAGAGGTGATGTGAGAGAGAGAGAGTGGGCGAGAGAGGTGTTGAAAGGCTTGTTTGTAAGCAGGGTTTATCTGAAAGCTCTCGCGGTGCACTTCCACATGGCTTTAAATCTGTAAAAGCTTTGATGTGTGTTCTGCATCTGTGACATACAGTCATTATATGCCTGTTATGATCATCGTTTGGTGTTATTTCCTAATTAACACTAAAGCGATGGTGCAAAGCATCATGGGACTGCACATCTCAGTTCCCACGCAGACATGTGGACTTATTTAGTTTTTCGCTGCCTGCAGGGGAATGTGTTGACCTTATAAACGTTTTTTTTTTTTAGTTTGTTTTTGTTGAGTGGAAACGTCCTTGTCAGGTGACCTTTGACCCGGGACGGTCCATCACTGTCATCAGCTGTCAGAACAATCACTCGCTCGTCTTCTGGGAAACAGTGTTGTTTCAGATTGACACATTATTGGCCATACGCTGCTGGTTTTGTGGTACAGTAATGGTATCGAACAGTAATACCACGTGATAGATATATAGATACAAAGATAGATATATAGATAGATAGAACCTATTAAATAAATATAAACAAAACTTCTAATAATGGCAAAAACACAATTTCAAAATTATTACAACTTTTGCGTTTATGTGTGTCTGAGTAGTGACTGCTGAAAACCCCACTCTGACTGACCACTAAAACAGTACTGTTTCTTCTCTTTCTGTGTTCACAGGTGGCTTGATAATTGTCGGACAGAAAGAACCACTGAGCTGCAAATCTTGAGTAAACTCGCTGCATACTCACCTAACCAATCAGCTGGAAGGGGAGGAGCCACACTCGAACCAGCCAATCCATAATGAGGGGCGGGGCCATGGGGGTGTTACAAGTGCTGCTATTGGCCAGTGTGCTGGAGCCTGCGACTCTGGGTGAGTCTTACGCTTTCATTGTAAAAAAAAAAAAAAACACCACAAACATCACACAAAGAGACACACAATATGAATACAAGATGCAAAAGGCAATATTTGATGCATATCGCATGCTGTTAAGCTAGCAGCATGATCCTGTAATAAGCAAATAATAACACATATTGGGGAAAACGGTATATTTGTGTCACTAGATTGAATGTCTTATGTAGTAGTGCCTTAAAATTTGTCTAAGATAAGCTGTTTAAAATATCAGCTTGATCATGTTGTCTACTTGTTTTAACAGCCCTAAGTAGTGCACACTGAAATGTGGCCTATGTAGGCAGCTTACTTATATTTTGGGGACAGTATAAACCCTAAAATTGGATTCCGAGAAACCAGCTAAGCTCTTCCTTGAACAGAAAATGACCATAATGGGTGATTAGAGGTGCTGCCATCATTTCAGAGCATATCTGGCCACAGATGTTGGACAGAGAGGAACGTAGAAATAAAGCAGAGCAGCAGAAGTAGAAAAGAGGGATTTAGAGAGAAAATTAGACATAAAGATGTCTTATAGCATCAGGTCAATAATTATTTATTTACCATTTGTTTGTGGGTATCCAAGGCTCGTCTAATTAAAAAAGCTAATGAGCTGCATCGTTCCTTTTTTCCATTTGATATGCAAGTCAGAAAAACACAAGTATCCCCGAATGCTCTGACAAATAGACTTAAAAGCACACACACATCCAGCGATTTTACCGTCTCCAGCTCTGAATTGCTATGAAACAAAAAGGAAGCAGCGTTCATGTTTTAAAGGCTGGAGATACTGAAACTTGCTGCTGTAATTAAATGACCTGTGGGAGTGTTTTCGTCCTTCGTAGAGGAAAGAATCATTAGCTGCTGAAGCTTTCCTGCAATGCTGATGCATATAGTGCTTTATTGTTCATAATGTACATTTTTTATGTGAAATTTGAAGGAGAAATTTGTGTGCTATGTGACTAAAAAGTCTCAGTTTAGAAGTAAAAAAAAAAGAAAAAAATCCTTACAAAAGCAGTTTGTGTGGATGCAAATTATAAATATCATGTGAAATTTTATCTATTGGTAATATTTGTGTGGATGCAAATTATAAATATCATGTGAAATTTTATCTATTGGTAATATTCTAATTCTAATATAAAAAAGGAGTTATGATGCGGAAAATACAGCTTTGATCACAGGAATAAAACAGATATTCACATAGAAAACAGCTATTTGAAATTGCAAAAAATTTATACAGATATATATTTTAATGATTTTACTTTATTTTTGTGTATTTTTGATTAAATACTTTGTTTGATTGATTAGATTATTTAAAAAAACATTAAAAAAAATAAAATAAATCATAATTATTCCAATCTTTTGTGCATACTTTACATGAAAATTTGATGAGAAACCTGAACAGAAGGAGTCAGTTCATGCATAAATTGTTGCATTGAACTGAAAGCAAGAATAGTTTTATGAACCGTTCACGCAGAATTTTGATCATATTTTATGAGGTTCATACAATAAAAAAACTTCTGCAGCAGCTTTGGCTTCACATACAACTAAAAAAAGTCTTAATAAATGCCAAAAAACCTATATATTCTGTCTCGGCTCATACAAGGATTTATAGGATTTTCATTGTACTTTGATTTCAACTTTTCATAATCTAGCTTGTGATATATGACAAGTACATTAGGGCCAGATTTACTGTTATAAACTACTGACTACTGTCAGGATTTACTAAAGACACAACAGTGAAACTTTAGTGCTGAAAAGGTGCGGACACAGTTATTTTTACAGCTGACCTTATTGAATATGAATCTGTAGGAGTTTCCATTTCAGATGCAACGTTTACGGGAGGAAACTGTATAAATGAATCACACAAGTGCGGTAGTTGATTGACTGGTATTTGCTCCATTATTTAACATGTACATTGTGACTGTATTGTGTATCTGAAGTGTGTGGATGGCTCAACAGTGAATGGGTTCAGTCTTTATCAGGTATTGAGTCTCTACAGTCCTCATGATGTCTGTGTGTTAAACCACTGATTTAACTCACGTTTGAGTTTACAGGCAAATAAAGATGTTCTCTTAATATCACAGGATAATCTCAGACAATCTCTCACTTACTAATCTACTTAGAGATGATCGCAGATCCTGTCTGTGTCCTGGTCCCTGTATTCAACACACAAACCAGGTCTAATGGCGATTCTTTACTATTTTACAGTTTGGCAAATTTGGGATTAATTCATGTTAATTTGTACAATTTCATTTGCACTTTTCACTTTTTCATACGATCTGCTTACACCACACTGAAAGTTATGTTTAGGGTTGGACCTTTATGGACCATGTATTAATGGCAATACATATATTTTATATATTTATATATATATATATATATCTGATGTTTTTTTTTTTTTTTTTTTTTTAAATAAGATTTAATTTCTTATAGCATTTTCTTCCAAGTTATTGTGTCTTGATTTAATAATGGCTAGATATTTGGACTGAAAAATAGACAAATATACAGAGAAAGAAAATAATGTTTTTGCAATGTTTTGAGAATAGTGTTCGTTTTTATAAAAATATTTTTAAATAAATAAATATAAGAAAAAATGTATCTACAGAAGTTATATACATGTACATTTCTTTTCATTTTTTTCCTTTTTAAAATGAAAATGAATTATGCTTAAAAATAAAAAAATTAAATAAAATTAAGGTGAAGCACATTTATTTTTCTTACCGTGCCGGCAGGTTTTTTTCTCCTTTTAAGCTCATAATAAATAAATGGTGCTTTGACTGAACCTATCACACATGAAGGAACTGAAAGGGACAGAAAGTGTGTGTTATTTAACATAGAGCTTCTTATATATCTGGATGGAGGATGTAGTACAGGGGATTCTGAGCTTCAAAACATTTCACACAATCCAAATCCAGAGACCAAACAGGCTTTTTTTTAGTTCTGTGGCAGTATTTTCACGGTAGATCAGTGTCAGTGCTGCACACAGCAGCAGTCACCAGTCTGAGCAAGCTTTAAAGTCTCACACACACAGACAGGAGGACGTGTTTAACAGCTAAAACATCCACCGATGCATATATACACAGAACAACAACTCAAAACTAGTGCAGGTGGACTGTTGGGTTCTCATGTAGACATCAAAAGCATCAAAATGCCCATGCTTATTATGTGTGTGTGTGTGTGTGTGTGTGTGTGTGTGTGTGTGTGTGTGTGTGTGTGTGTTTGACACATACCTGTACTTGCTCTCACACACATTGAATAAATAACCTGAGCTTCCTCATCTTTGTCATGATGCAACCCTGAGGAAACTCAGCGCGTCTGAAGCAGTGTGTGTTTGTCTGCATTCTGATGTCCCTCAGCTGGGCTTTTAAAACTTTGTCGTATTTATTGCACAGCTCTCTTGATTGAGATTCATCCACCGCTGAATTCTGTGGTCAGATGATTTGTATGTTGCATAATTGACTGCTCAACAGATTTCATGTACATAGCTGTGCAAGTTTCATGACTTTCTGTCCTCTAAAATAATATATATATATATATATACATATATATATTATTTCAGCTAGGATGTGTTAAATCGATCAAATGTGACAAAAATGTTTGCGAATGACTTATAAAGCCATCATTTATGCATGTCATTTCAAACCTATGTAACTTTCTTTATTCTGTAAAACACAAAAGAAGGTGTTTTTTGTTGGTTTTCATTCCACAGAAGGTCAGTGCAGTCTAATTCTGTTTTGGACCCCATTGACTTCCATTGCTTGTGCAGAAACCTTCTCCCTGCTTTACATTATCGCTGGTCTCCAGATTATAACGCATCTCACACGAACATACCAAGAGAAATGATCAAGAATAGTTTTGTGTCAGTCAGGGTATTTTTGACATTCTTCATTTCTTTGTTCAGGGACAGTTGCTAATAGCGTGAGAAGTGTCTAATTAATTCCACCGAAGCTCTCCCACTTCTTCTCTTAATTAGTGCATTTTAAAGTTATTTTGGCTGCAGGGATTTGTGGCTATAATAGTGTCCGCTTAACAAGATTAACTGTTAGAAACAGCGCTGGCGAGCGTCTAACCGGCCTGTGCTTTAAGTTCATTCTGCTCATCTACGGCTCGCTGGAGACTCATTCAAAGAGAAACCTGCAGACGCAAGCCAGATATATCGAGGACGTCAAGAGCTCATTTAGACACATTTTCTTGTAATCAGTGGATTTGAGGAGCCTAGGAAAGAGGGAAACTTTGTTTGCTTGGATCGCTGCGTTTCGATTCGTCCAGGCCGTGTGATTGGAATAAAGGATTCGTAGCAAGCACTATAAATAAATGCCATTTCAGTAAACCAGACGGAGCGCATATTTATTTCCCATTATGCTATGCATATGTGCACATCTGAACAAAACACGCCGATATCAGTTTTTATCAGGGTTGGGGAAGCTTGACATTTAAAGATGTTTATATGCAGTCAAAATTGGAAACAATTTTCACCCAGAAATTGCTAATAAATTTCATGAATAATTACAAAGAAACTCCAAGTAACACATCAAATTAAATGTGAAATGTTAAAGTACTGTAGAAGGACTGAAATTTTATTTTTATTAATTTGTTGTAAAACATACTGCAATATATTTTTAATCTAAAACTTTGAAAAATCTTTTTAAATTGTAGTTTGTGGTAATAATTAATATTAGACTATAATTTTGTTTTCAATTTAATTTGAAAGTTTTAGTAATATTGTTGTGTCTTTTGTCAATTTTATCATTTATTAGTTATTATTTTTTATTTGATTTATAAGTTTTATTGAATTTTTTTTCTTCAGTATTTGTTTGAGTTATTTTAGTACATTTTATTTTTGTTAATTTTAGTTAACTATATTAATCCTGCTAACTGCAAACTTTTAGGAATTTTGTTGTGCGTCTTTTTTATGTATTTTTGTGTGTATTTATTTATTTATTTAGAGTTTTTATTTATTCTTTATTAGTTAATTACTTCAAGTTGCTGAGCAATGTTGGTACCTAGAAAGAAAATAAGTTTGAATAAGTTTTTTTTTTTTATTTCAAGTAATGAAAATGTTTAATTAATTAATAAATTTATTTATTATTATTATTATTAATAAATTTATTTATTATTATTATTATTATTATTATTTATATTTTATAGTTTTAGTTAACTAACTTTGTATAGTAGCAGGAGGGGATTTTGTTGTGTGTTTTTGTCATTTTTATTCATTTTTTTATGTTTATTTTATTTATTTATTATTAGTTTTAGTTCTGGTTTGGGTTGTTTTAGTACTTCAAGTTCGTGAGAAATGTTTCCTCAGCATGTTTTAGGGTTAGTCAATGGAAGGAGACTCTTGATCTCTTGTTAGTTTTCTGCTCGTGTAAAACATTTGAATGCCTTTGCGTGCGAGTGTTTTGTTTGTTTTCTTCATCCTGCTCGCCGACTCTCATTTGGATCTTTGAATTTTAAGTAACTCCAGTTACAATGAGCCTGAATAAGCTGTGAGAGCAGGACGTTTCTGCGGCTTCCTGTGTGAATATGTGCGAACAGACACGTTTTGTGTGGAGAGGTGTACGCGATTAAATTAAACTTGTACCTTTATTTGCATTTCAAAACTTTTTTTAGCACTTTAAATCTACTTTGGATGTGGGAAATAGCAGCTTGTTTGTGTGACATCTCTCTCGTGGACACACACACACACTTAGGGTTGTCATACTTGTCAAGTGATTGCAGAAGCATTTTTTTTTTCTTATGCAAAGAGAAACAACAGCTGTCTCACACACACAATTTCCTTGTCCCTCCCTCCGCTTCTGTCTATCTGTATCTCATTTGCCAGCTCGTATCTGGTGTCGTTTTCCCTGGAAATCTTTGTCAGTCGCGGTGGCTAAATGAAGCTGTGATTGTGTTAGCAGGCCGACAACTGCATGTTTTAGATGACTTTATTAGCCACACAGATGCAGGATGGGTTACAAACATGCTGTCATGTTTGATTATATCATGGAGCTGATCAATATTCAGCATATTTGCGGATATCAGGCTCTCTGGAGTTTAGCCGGATGAAGCCGGGACGCATTTTTAGGTTTCCAGTGAATAATGTCGTCTGTGCTCGGCTGTTCCTTACATTAAAGCTTTAGGAACGGAAACAGAGTGTAATAGATCAGAACGTGCCTGAGGAAAATAGAGGATTTAGCTGATAAAAGCTGCATACATTGTTTCTTTGTGACACACACACAAAAAAAGGTAACACAATAGGGTTCCATTAGTTAATGTATTAGCTAACATGAACAAATAATGGACAATACATTTATTACAGTATTTATTCATCTTTGTTAATGTTAGTTAATGAAAATACAGTTGTTCATTGTTAGTTCATGTTAGTTCACAGTGCATTAATTAATGTTAACATTGTTAACATTGATTGTAATAATGCATTAGTAAATTTTGAAATTAACATTATCTATGATTAATAAATGCTGTAGAAGCATTGCTCATGCTTAGTTCATGTTAACTAAAGCAGTTAACTAATGTTAACTAATGAACCTTATTATAAAGTGTTACCAAAAAAAAGGAAAAAAAAAATAAAAATCTAATAATTTGCAAAGAAGAAGATATTATAGTATTTTTGTGTCTCAATAATTGGAATTTAATGATATTATTGATATTATTAATAATGTTTATATAGTTTCTATTCATTTTTATTTATTGGTTTAGTTTAGTTAGTTTGAGTTATTTTAGTACTTCAAGTTAAACTAAATTAAATTGAGAAAATAAAGAAATATTTTTTATAAATACATTTTTTAAATTTTGTTATTATTATTATTATTATTATTATTATTATTATTATTATTATTATTATTATTATTATTATTATTATTTTACAGTTTTAGTTTTAGTTAATTGTAATAATCCTGCTACCAGCTGCATGTTTTCAAGGTTAGTAGAAGGAATTCATTTTCTTGTGTATTTTTGTCGTGTTTTTTAATGTCTTTTTAAATATGTTTTATTAATTTTTATTTTTTAATTTTAGTTTATTTAGTTTTAGTTATTTAATAATGAAGATGAGTAATGTGGTCACTGAGATAAAATATTTATTTATTTTTAATTTACCATTTTACTTTAAGTAATGATTTTTTTATGGTTTTAGTTGTATTTTTTTCCTCTTAGTTTTAGTTTATGTATTTACATATATGTGAAACGGACATTGTTAGCAACATTTAGGGAGTGAGTGTGCTTAACTCTCTCATAAATAGATGTGTACGTTTTCAGAACAAATATGTGAATATCAAGCTTTTTATGGAGATAAAAACTTATATTTTGCTATGTGTATATATATTTTTATGTGTATCTTCATCCTCAGTAAGTATGTGCTCTTGCGTGTGTTTTGTGTTTGTATGTGTGTGTGTGTGTGTGTGTGTGTGTGTGTGTGTGTAATGTGAATTTCTTCAGTTAAGCCTGAGGCAAAAGAGATAAACTTATATTTTGCTATGTGTATATATATTTTTATGTGTATCTTCATCCTCAGTAAATATGTGCTCTTGCGTGTGTTTTGTGTTTGTATGTGTGTGTGCATGTGTGTGTGTGTGTGTGTGTGTAATACATCTGTAATGTGAATTTCTTCAGTAAAGCCTTAGGCAATTGAACACAACAGTCAGTTTGTCCTGTGCTGTTATTTTCACGTCCTCAAACACACACACACACACACACACACACACACACACACACACACACACACACACACACACACACACACACACACACACACACACACAGACGACCTTGTATTTAATAGGTCAACTCCAAACCGACCACATGTTACTTCTTCTAATCTCATGCATTTATTATTCAATCATCTTATTCAATACAATCAAGCATGTCACTTTTTCTCAAGGAGACACTGGATCAAAGACTGTACTCAAGTGATTTCATACGGTCACATACTCATAAACACACACATCTGTGGAACTAGAGGACATTTAGTGATAGGTGAGACCTATGTGATGTTATAAGGGTGTGATGGTAAGATTTACAGCTGTTCACACACTCAATGTTTAATACTCAGTCCTGCCTAATACGTATGATCGTGATGATAAAAGCGGTAGATGGATATCTAGTTATATTTTTGCTGTTTTGCTGATGGAATGGAGGGATAAGACAGGTGTAAGGTTTAAGACCGACCACCTAAACCAGTAAGTGAACTAAAATGAAAACAAACAAATAAACAATGAATGAATGAATGAATGAATAATGTTAATTAAATTAAATAAATGTTAACTGAAATAAAATAAAATATAAAAATAACTTATTTTGTTTCAGTTAGTTTCCAATGCAACATTTCTAATTTTAATTTTGTTTAACTTGAAATACTAAAATAACAAACTGAAACGGAATTAACAATTAATAGAAACTATATAGACATATTTAAAAGCAACCAAAACTAATACAAATAGCAAAAACACATAACAAAATTATTAAAACTTTAACTAAATTTAATATGAAAGCACAAAATATAACAACAAGATCCAATTCAAAATAATTATATTTCCAAATATTAAGTAACTTTAACACAAAAAACATTTTTAAGCTTATTTTAGCTGTGATTTCCAGCACAGAAGATAAATTGAAAGAAAAATAAACAGATGGAAAGATTAGAAATGAAAGCCGATAAAATTCTTATTGTGTACATATGGAGATTCAGGAGTGAAACAACTGCACATTTGTTTTAGAGGACCAATTCAGCTGCTTATCGGATGACACACACACACACACACACACACACACACACACACGCAGACACACACACACACACACACACACACACACACACACGCACACACACACTTAAATCCCTCAACACAAAGGCTTGTGTGTGTCATGCAAAGCTCCTGTCATATGCATTCTTGCATGTGGTGTGATTGTGTGTATAGATGCTAAGCTGTTTGCCTTTTGGCATTCTCATTTCGATTTCCTTTTCGAGGCCATTCTGTGAGTATATACGCCATCATAACTGAATGAGACTATGTTCTACACTACACACAAACACACACGCTGTTCATAATCATAAGGATTACATTCATTTCTGCACGCTCACTCTTTTCATGCTAATAGGATGCAATCTGTGAGCATTAATCATCCCGACTGCCACATTCAACACAAACTCATATCCAGGCAGACCAAACCTGGTTTTGTTTTGTTTGTGTGTGTGCACACTCTAAGGAGCAGCAGACTAGCGCACTGTCGTTTGTGTTTAGTGAACTCTGTCTGACAGATTGGCACGTTTTCAGTTCATTCTGAAACCGGTGGAGCAGAACGGATTAAGAGACTCTCCTGCTGAAAAAAAAAGAGCTCAAACTGGCCCATGGTGGTTTGCTGGTCTTAACTTGCCACTAAGCTGGCCTATTTTGGTAAAAAAGAAGTGTGCTTAGTTGTATTGAATGTGCACTTGTAGTGTACTTAAAATCTTTAAAGTATATTATTAAAAAAAACTGTACTTGCAGATAATATAACATTTATGAAATAAAAGTTAATTTAGTGATTAAAGAGAGCCACTTTCATGACTGTTTCTTAACACACTTAAGTACACTTTTAAAAAGTGACCTTCAATTTAAAAGTTTCATTTTGAAATACATTTTACATCAAAGTGCACTTATGCTGATGTGTTTGATGGGTTTTAAAGTACATTTTAAATAATTATGTTTAAATAATCTTTTGTGCTTTTATAAAGTAAAATCAGTGCCAACCCACTTAAGTGCATGCAGTGTTATTTTATTTTTATTAATATAATGTTACAGTTTTTTTTAATATATTTTGAGTTACATTATTTTTTACATTTTCTGTTTTCACTCAAATTTTAAAGTTTGTCTTTTTGTTGTGTGCTTTTGAATTTTTTTAATTAGTTTTTAAGTTTAATTGATTAGTTTTAGTTATTATAAAACTTATTTTTGAACTACATTAAAATTAGAAATACTGCTTTGACAGTTAGTGGAACTAAAATATTTTTTATAACGTAGTTTTAGTTAACTACAATAACCTGAGTACATGTAAAGTGCTTAATTATAATTTTAACTGTAGTTTGTTGTTTGACATTACATTTAAATGTAATATATTTCAAATTCACTAAATTGCAACTACATCATTGCAAATGCGTTCCTAAAATTATATTTATATAGATGACATACAAGTTTCAATAGAAATGACATAAAAGTATATTTAAGTTTATCATAAATGCTTGTCAGTACATTCAGCAGTACTTTAACCATATTTCAAAGACAACAGAAGTAATTATGAAATTAAATCCTACTTAATTGGGTCAAAAACACTCTAAAGTTCAGCTAATTGCATTTAGTATAAATTTTTAACTATAATACATTCTCATTTATTTGTAAATAACATGCAATTAAGTGTCTGAAATCATTACACTTGAGTGTGTTATTTTTAAGTACTAATTAATTTGGCACTAAGTGCTCTTTTTAAAAGTGTGTTAAAGTGTACTTCTTTTTCACTTGATTATAGAGGAATACACATACTGACAAAATGCACTGGAAGTCATTACAGCATTGGCAAAATCCATGAATGTAAATATTGATGAAGCAGAAAAGAAGTGCAGCTACAGATAACAATCATTTAACACTGTTTGGAAATGAACGTTTCCTCTTGTAACATATGACCCAAATATGTGACCCTCCGATAATCAGTGTGTTTCTTAAGCTCATTGTGAGTTAACACACAAACACACACACACACACACACACACACACACACACACAGACACAGACACACACACAGAGACACAGACACACACACAGACAAGCCATCTGACACTTTCCAAAACAATGCAGACAGGGTCGCATGTGCTCTGGCCAACAGAAAGCCTTTATGAGAAAGAACAATAGGTGCATAGAGTGAAGAGAGGATTATGAATTTATCAGCTTCCCGACACTTTCCACTGAGAGAGAGAGAATGAGTGAGTGAGCGAATGGAGGGGTTGTGGAGACTTGATCCACTCCCTCAACACAGCCTTGTTGCTTTTGGTTGGACTTCAATGTGGCATCTAACAAAAGTGACTTGTGTTGCAAGCAGTCTGCAGGTGAGCCATTCATAATGCTGCTGTCGCTCCTCGAGCCTGTTGTTCTTATTATACTTACACAATTTGAACAGCTGTAACTTTTTATCCCTGCGGTGTAAACCCACCACTCTTTGCCTGCGTTAAGGGTCTGTGGCTAATTGGATTTTGTGTAATTATGAGATGGATGGGATGTATGGTTGCCTAGCAACTAGCGGTTAGATGTGCAGTGTTTAGAACATCATGTCTTCTTCCTCATTGGAGCAGGAATTTTAAGGTTTCATGGTGAATGTATTTGCTTCAAGGACACAAGTTGTGAAATGCATTTATTTATATAACCGTTCTCCTCATTAACACCTTGTCAAATGGATTATCTCTTATAATTTCCCCTTGCTTTTATAAGTTTGGGAAATGTAAATGTATTTGTTTTAGTGGATATAAAAATGTAATGGTAAACCCACAGGCCCTATCAATTCTCTTTATTGTACTTAAAAAATTATATATTTTTTGGATTATTTTTTTTTTTTTCGGATGAAAACTATATATTTGGAAAGGAAATAAATATTGCAATTTAGTTGACATAATATATTATTAAAACTACTAAAAATTTTAATATCCTACATCAGTATCAATCATTTTGTTTTGATTTTTTTTAGTATGGTTTTTTGTAGTCAAAGAACTGGTATATTTATATTTTTTTATGTATTTTATTTTAATAGTTATATTTTTTTTTTATACACTATTTTAGAATTTATTGGTATTTTGATTTGACGTTTTATATTTCCAGTTTTCATTTTAGTTTATATTCCTAAATGTTGTGTGCTTTTGGCATTTTTAGTACTTTTGACATGTCTATTTATTTAGTTAGTTGTTTCATTTTATTCTATTAAATTTTATTTAATTTTATTTTATATTTGATTTGATTTAATATAATTTAATTGAACGAAAACAATTTTTTATAATTTTAGTTTTATTTAGCAATAACAACACTGAAAACATTTTTTCCTCTTGGTTTTTCTCTCTCTCTTTTCCTCTGTTTGGCCTGTTCCTTCCTCTCTTGTCTCGTGGAGTCCTTACTTTGTATTTTAGTGCCTCTTTTCCTTGTTCTTCTGAGCCGAAGAGAGGCAGGAAAGGGCTTGTCAATTGACCTGTTGATAGATGAGGCTCTGAAGACTTACGTTGGAGCCACAGGCAAAGCAAAGAGCCATTAGGAGTCTTCAGTACTAAACAAGCACACATCGACACAAAGCCCCCCAAACACTTTTACATACCAGACCGAAGAGAACATCACTTACTACATTCCAAACAACAGCGGAGAGACCTTTGGACGTCTGGAGCAGAAATGCACACCATAACTCATTCATGACATATTCACACAGGCAACTGTGTGGCTGAACGCAGTTCATTGGTTTTGGTATTGTTGGTTAATTAAGTGTAGTTCACTGGCTGGATATTTTAATAACGTGTTGAAATGTGAAGAATGGACCTCCAGCACTATGGGGAGTGTGTTTGAAGATCACTCAAGATCTTCCTCGAGATATTCACTACAAAAGCTTTCCGCAGGTGTGCATCTCTGCCGCTTCTCCCAGAGTTCCTTACAGCTGCAATTTGCTTAGTTCTGCCATCCCATTCCCAGCGAAACCGGAGAGAGTTGAGCTTCTCTTTTGTTTGTTTCACTAGGTAATGCTTCATTTCCATGGTGAGTCATACGTGTTTGGGAGTTTTAAGCCCCTGAAAACCATCAGTCATCATGTGGATATGGAAGCAGCTTCACTCCGTCATCCTGAATCTAAAACCTCACCTGCATTTTGATGACAGATTGCGAAGAACTTTTTCACAATGTTAATAAAGTAAATGTGTACATTTCTACCTGATAAGATGCTTTAATTCTTTTCATTTCAGTTTAGTTTATTCAGTAATATTAAATGTTTCAAAGGATACTTATTCGTTTTAGAAGTAAAATTTACATTAACTGACAAAACTTTTTATTTTAAGACTCCTGTACAGTGTGAGTCGATAAATGTACATTTTATAAGCTCATTAATGTTTGGCTGTGCATTATGGAGATTATATGACATCTGTACATGCCAATGTGCTTTCTGGTGGTCTCCATGGAGATGGATTTTTACAAAAATACTTTTATTCAAGCAGGGATGCATTAAATTGATCAAAAGTGACAGAAAATACATTTATAACGTTACAAAATATTTCTATTTCAGTGTTTCTTGAGCAGCAAATTGACATATTAGTATGATATCTGAAGGGTCATGTGACATTGAAGAGTGGAGTAATGATGCTGAAAATTCAGCTTTGCATTTCAGAAATAAATTATATTTTAAGGTATATTCACATAGAAAACTGTTATTTTAAATTGTAATATTATTTCACAATATTACAACCACAAACAAATTAACAGTAATGTAGTTATTAGTCATAACATTTTTGATACAAACTTTCAGTTGCAGTGGTGAATGTTTTTATGTGCTCTGAGGCGTAACTAGGCATCATTAGACAGAGTCATTTTGTCATTTATCAGTGTTGCGTGACCGTGACTAGTTGCTATATATTTGATTACTCAATGCTTGTATTTGATTATACATGCCTAGCGATGGAGAGCAGATCCAGATGTTGCAGTTTTGCAGTGTTGTCAAAGTCATCGGTCATGCTGCTTCAGCCTCATAATGCAACAGGAAAGCATGATCACATGGCAACATGGGAAGTTAAAGTAATGTTGGCCAGAAATGAAAATGACTCCAAACCTGTATGATTATTATTATTATTATTATTATTATTTTGTTTCTTGCATGGAACACTAAACAACTCTGTGGCCTATGGCAGCATTTCTGCAAAATTATATTATGTTGCTTCATAAATCACATTTAGTTTTATCCGAAACAGATAAGAATGCATCTCGCAGTTAAGAATGCATCTCGCACAATCCAAACTGCATTGTGGCAGTTCGGAAATGAAGTGGCTAAAGTGGTTAATGCTCTATCACCTTGACTGAACCTAACTGATAGTGTTCACAAAAGCAAACATGAGGACAAAACACATTTGTGAACCTGGACCACAAAACCAGTCTTAAAAGTGAAATAAATAAGCTGTCCATTGATGTATAGTTTGTTAGGATAGGACAATATTTGGCCGAGATACAACTATCTGAAAATCTGGAATCTGAGGGTGCAAGAAAAAAAGTTTTGATATATTTATGGTAGGAAATTTACTAAATATCTTCATGGAAAATGATCTTTACTTAATATCCTAATGATTTTTGGCATAAAAGAAAAATCTATAATTTTGACTCATACAGTGTATTTTTGGCTATTGCTACAAATATACCCCAGCGACTTGAGACTGCTTTTGTGGTCCAGGGTCACATTTGCTGAAGCAACCATGCCATTTTAGCTTAATTCTACAAGTCTTGGAGCTCTTTCATCATGAATTTGTTTCACAGGATTGTGTTTTAGCACTTTGTATCTTAAATGCAGTGCTGTACACCGGGTGCACTACCAAGCCAGTTTACTATGTCAGAAAAGTCATACTTTTGGAGCTGATTATGTGATGCAGACATCAAAATGCATTAGTTTACATATCATGCACTGTGGTAAAAGTGTTTTGAGCTTGTAACAGTATTGTGCAGGGAGCTGCACAGAAATAAAAGTCTTAATTAATCAATAATCTTCCCCTGTAATCATAATTTATGTGTAAAGTAATAAATGTTGTTGGTGTTTTACTACCACTAGCGCTCATTTCAGCTAGAAACTGCAGTGAACTGTAGGTATAGGTATGTTTTGGGGTTGTGCTGATGAGAGCTGATAGTCACCACATGTATTAAACTATTCCTTTAAAGAAAAGCACTTCCGTCCTCCTTAGGGAAGGTGGATAAAACCCCCTTACAACTAAGTGATTAAAAATGGGTGACCCACAACCTAAAAAACCCAAGTATACTAGGATTTCACAGGCTCTGTGGAGTGTTATTTTTGTTTTGTCTCCGGATGGCATGCACTTTTCTTTTCATTTGGAAATCTGCTGGGAAAAGACTGCTGTGTTTTTGTGCCTGGATTTTTGTTCTCCTTTCATTTGTCTTTTTTATTATTTATTTATTTATTTAAATCAGGAGGGATATCTCTGGTGCCTACAATCAACCCCCACCAGCCCTATTTCTCTCCTCAAGCCTTCATTTTTCGCTCTCTCCGGGGATTCAATCTCTCTCATCTCTACAGGAAACACAGAGCGATTTATATTTATCTGTCTTTGTTTTCTAAATGGGTCAGATTGGCTTGTCAGTGGCGCTCTGACGTGCTGCGGAGATTTTAAACAGCAGCCGTTAAATCAGCTCGCAGAGAGAAAAGAGAAACATGTATGCATGAAATCATTTTTAATATACGTGTCGGAATAATTTCTGCTCTTCATTATGTAAGTAAATACAGGGGCTTTGAGATGTAATTGGTATTAATTCATGTCTTTGTAACAGCAGGGATGTGAGGAAGGGTAAAAATACCAGCAGCATGATCAGTCAGCCAGAACGAACAGGGCAAAGATGTTTCTCATAAATCCCACGTCAACCATGTGATTTAAATCTTAATTTTTATCTTCTGCCCACCTACTGAGGGTTACATCAGGTTACTTTCATTATGTGTGTGTGGTAATTTATGCACACTTTGAGGTTGTTATTGTTGTGTTTAAACAGATAAAACATGACAAAATACTTTAAATGATACAAATGAAATATCAGTGTTGATGCCATGGATAATTGCAAAACCTGTGGCTTAAGTTATTATTAATTGAAACTAAAACCATAAAAAAGCATCTTCATTACTTGACATCAAATAAACATTAATGAAAAAAAAAAAAAAACTATATATATAAAACATGTAAACTATTTTATTTCAGCTAGTTGCCAAGGCAACATTTCTCAAGTTTGTATATAAACTGAAAATAAACCTAAAAAAAGAAAGAAAAAAAAGAATAAAAAAATGAATTTTTTCTTGTGGCAATTTATATATCCATCAAAGTGAGGTTACAGTAAACATGAGTTTATCACAAAGTCAAGCTGGTCTCGCTTCACCAGCAGTGTCAAACTGACCTGAACATATTCCTGGGAACAAGTGGCCGTTGACATCAGGATGTGGGCGTGGCCTGGGACGCCACACACTTCAGAACCGTTTGACTTCATGCAAATCTGGCGGGAAGGCAGTTGAGCTCATCATCAATCACCAGTCAGAGACCGCAGGCCAATGTCTGAAGAATGGAGTCAATTCCTGCCGTGAACATTTTTGTGATTTTATACATGATATGTTTCTGACCACATGCAGAGACAGCATTAAGAAATGATGCATGTAGTTCATGTGGTACATTGTGTGTGTGTGTGTGGACACAGAGGCATTTGCATTCTTACCACAGATGGATGACCTCAATGGTTAAACACATGCTGATTCTCATTTATCTGTGAAATTATGCACCAGTGCAATTTCTATACAATCTTAGTTATACCCCTTACTAAGGCAGCAAGAACTAGTGTAATAGAGCAACTGGTGATAATAATATTGTGTGCAGCGTGACCTCATGGCACGTTTGTTTAACTCATCATATATTTAAATGTAGCAGTTCATATTTTTTTGCAGTGTAACATTGAAACTGATGGTCTGGGAAATATAAATAAACATTTTACTGTATAATGCTTTAAATAACATTTACACAAACACACACATTTTATTAATATTTTGAATTACTTCAATTACTATCAGACCACAATGATCTAACTGTATGTTTGTGTGCAGCCTGCAAACACAGCACAATAGACAGACATGTCTGTGTGTTATTTATAGTCATTCTCAGTCATAACAATCATGTGTGTGTGTCTGAAGACTGAATGTGATTGGTGGTCTGACAGCTAAACCCTTTTATACGCGAGTGTCTACGCTTTAGTGGATTTTGCAGTTAGCCAATATGCTTCAGTGTGGCATAATTAGTGTCTAAGGCTTAATTTGACTCGATTATGGCGCTTCCGTTGTAAGTCTGTGTGTGGAGGATGAAGCTTTCTTTCTCACTTTCTTTCTTTTTGTCCGACACCTTGTGGAAAAGGGAAAAAAACATGTTTTTCTGTTGTTTGTTTGACCTCAATTAAACCCTCTGTTTTGTCAAGAGCCGTTAAAATTACAACAGCCTCAGAGCATTACATGTCTCTCTCTCTCCGTGTGTGTGTGTGTGTGTGTGTGAGAGAGAGAGAGAGAGAGCTGACAGCATTCCTGCAGTAATATGGTGGCAAAAGGATTTGCAAGAGAGAGAGAGAGAGAGAGATACAGAGAGAGAGGATGTGAGGGCAACTGGAAGAAAGAAGAAAGAAAGGGAAGAAAGAAAGGGAAATAGCTCAACACTGCTGAGCTGATATGAGTTCTGAACATTCAGAGATCATTCAGAGTGTTGCTGTGGTGCTCTGAGACACATATAAGATTATTTCTGCATCTGCCAAACATCCTTATTAGATGAAGCGCATGAAACCCAGACAATTGATCATATTTCTCTCCAAAATCACTATATATAGTTTGTTTTTGTTTTTTAGTGTTTTTGCAGTCTCTTCAGCTCATCAAGGCTGCATTTATTTGATAAAAATACAGTAAAAACAGTACAATTTTAAATATTATTACAATGTAAAATAACTGGTTTCCATGTGTATATACTGTAAAATGTAATTTATTTTTGTGATGGAATTTCGAATTTTCAGCATCATTACTCCAGTCTACAGTGTCCGTCAGAAATCATTCTAATATGCTGATTTGCTGTTAAAGAAACATTTCTGATTATTATCAATGTTGAAAACATTTGAGCTGTTTCATATTTTTGAGGAAACTGTCATAGGTTATTTTTCAGGATTCTTTGATGAATAGAAAGTTCAAAAGAACAGCATTTATTTGAGATAAATCTTTTGTAACATTAAACTATAAATATCTTGACGTTGACTTTTGATCAGTTCAGTTCATCCTTGAAAAGAAAAGTAAATTAGGTGTTTTATTTATTTTATAAATCTACTAGCAATTCCTAAGTGAATGTTGTTTCTACAGCTTTTTTTCATAATGGTTTCATTTCACCGTCATACAGTAGAAAAAAAAAAAAAAAAAAAAAAAAAAAAACCTTTATATACAGTAATGAGAATCATTATTAAAAATAATTGCACAAGAAAATCAGGCGTCTCCTAAATAAAATGAACAACAAATTTTGGACCAATGAGATTTCAGAGTGGGTGTGGCCAAGCAGTTGTCCAGCCCAAGAATACTGCCCAGAACTCCATGGCAACACCCTGACAGCCATCAAACACACTGTGGCATGAAGGCAGAGTTTTGAGCAGCTCACAAATCTTCTTCAGAGAGTCTAGTTCTGCTTGATGGATCTACAGGCTGATGTTCACTTACACATGCACTCAGCTCATTTATGTGGAATCATATTTAAGAGTTAAGAATCTATGTTAAACACACAAATCTTCCTCCGGTGAAGCGATCCTTTCAGCAGGTTACACACCATTTCATCAGACACAAATCGCTCCTTTTACTAAGCACATCATCAAGTACAGCATCTGAATCTCACAGCAGCATAAACACGCTCAACATGCTCATTTAGATTTAACATAATAACATTTGTAATACCAAGTACATTTCTAAATGAACTTGGATTTAATGAAATTCATGATCATTACAATCAAGATCTGTGTTGTCTGTGCAGGGCAATTTTATTGAATGTTTTTAAAATAATTACTGTTTGATTAAGAAATACAGTAAAATCTGTAATATTGTGAAATATTATTACCATTTAAAATAACTGTTTTCTGTGTGAATATATTGTAAAATGTAATTTATTGCTGTGATCAAAGCTGATTTTTTTTATTTTGTGATCAAAGCATCATTACTTATTACATGATACTTCAGAAATCATTCTAATATGCTGATTTGCTGTTCAGGATTTTTATAAAATAGGTACAATATGAATTATACAATATGAATGGATGGATGAATTGATAAATGAATGCATTACTGAGTGAATGCCCACTGGATGCAGGTACCAGGCTTCAGTATTTTTAGACTTCAAAACTTTTGGAGAAGCCGAACAGAATCGTGCTCACACACATTTCTGATGTATCAAAGGTTTTCGATTCTGTCGCATTTACAGAAGAAAAGTAAAAGAGAAACAGTGATGCACATGGACACAGGTGGAGACGTGCAGACTGAAGCTAATCGAGTAAAACCGATTCACTGGTCAAACCATCTGACACCATCGCTCAGCTCTCACAGGACTGTGTGTTTGCCACCTGCAAACAAGCAAACACGGACCTCAGATGTTCTGTACACACACACACACACACACACACACAGACACACACAGTGTACAAGTTATGCTATTCATTTGCTCTTTCTGTCAATGCTTATTTACTGCTTCAGTAAAATAATCAATTTAAAGAAAAAGAAAGAAAGAAAAGCAACAGTAATTAGTGTCTGGCTGCTCTACTCAACACAAACTACTTATAGAGCAATTCAGAAAAAGAAGAACTTTTTAAAAGTCTGAAAAAGTCATAGAGTACAATGTAATGTAATAAAACTGTCATGGATCCTACAGCTCAGAAAGCCGGATAATCTTCTAAACCATATTTGGGAATGTTTGTGGACAAACAAGTATAGTTAAATAATTTTAAAATAAAATGCAGCAATCATGAACATATAACATATAGCACAACACAACACAACACAACAAAACACCACACCACACCATACCACACAACACAACTTGAATCATTAATTCAACTGATTTGTTAAAAAAACTGATTCATTAAACAAGAAACATGTGACTCTCTTCATAAATGAGTCATTGAATCATTCACTCAAATGATTTGTCCAGAAACACTGATTCATTCAGGAAGAAACATATGACTCTTCATACATGAGTCATTGAATCATTCACTCAACTTATTTGTTTAGAAACACTGATTCATTCAGGAAGAAACATGTGACTCCCTTCATAAATGAGTCATTGAATCATTCACTCAAATGATTTGTTCAGAAACACTGATTCATTCAGGAAGAAACATGTGACTCTTCATTATATGGTGATTGTATAATTGAGTTATTTGGTTTTTTTTTAAACTGTTTTTTTCTTGAGGAAGATAGAATGTGGTTTTTTTATTTGGTGAGTGATTGAATCATTCACTCAACTGATTTGTTTAGACACACTGATTCATTCAGGAAGAAACACGTGACTCTCTTCATAAATGAGTCATTGAATCATTCACTCAACTGATTTGTTTAGAAACACTGATTCATTCAGGAAGAAACATGTGACTCTCTTCATAAATGTGTCATTGAATCATTCACTCAACTGATTTGTTTAGAAACACTGATTCATTCAGGAAGAAACATGTGACTCTCTTCATAAATGAGTCATTGAATCATTCACTTAAATTATTTGTTCAGAAACACTGATTCATTCAGGAAGAAACATGTGACTCTTCATAAATGAGTCATTGAATCACTCACTCAAATTATTTGTTCAGAAACACTGATTCATTCAGGAAGAAACATGTGACTCTCTTCATAAATGAGTCATTGAATCATTCACTCAAATGATTTGTTCAGAAACACTGATTCATTCAGGAAGAAACACGTGACTCTTCATACATGAGTCATTGAATCATTCACTCAACTGATTTGTTTAGAAACACTGATTCATTCAGGAAGAAACATGTGACTCTCTTCATAAATGAGTCATTGAATCATTCACTCAAATGATTTGTTCAGAAACACTGATTCATTCAGGAAAGAAACACGTGACTCTTCATACATGAGTCATTGAATCATTTCACTCAACTGATTTGTTTAGAAACACTGATTCATTCAGGGAAGAAACATGTGACCTCTCTTCATAAATGAGTCATTGAATCATTCACTCAACTGATTTGTTTAGAAACACTGATTCATTCAGGAAGAAACATGTGACTCTCTTCATAAATGAGTCATTGAATCATTCACTCAATGATTTGTTCAGAAACACTGATTCATTCAGGAAGAAACATGTGACTCTTCATAAATGAGTCATTGAATCATTCACTCAAAGTATTTGTTCAGAAACACTGATTAATTCAGGAAGAAAACAGCCTGGTGGTGATTCTTCATAAATGAGTCATTGAAGTTTCATTCACTCTTCAAAATGATTTGTTCAGAAACACTGATTGAAATTCAGGAAGAAACATGTGACTCGCTTCATAAATGAGTCATTGAATCATTCACTCAAATGATTTGTTCAGAAACACTGATTAATTCAGGAAGAAACATGTGACTCTCTTCATAAATGAGACATTGAATCATTCACTCAAATGATTTGTTCAGAAACACTGATTCATTCAGGAAGAAACATGTGACTCTCTTCATAAATGAGTCATTGAATCATTCACTCAAATGATTTGTTCAGAAACACTGATTAATTCAGGAAGAAACATGTGACTCTCTTCATAAATGAGTCATTGAATCATTCACTCAAATGATTTGTTCAGAAACACTGATTTCCCTAGTCGCTAGTCACGACTGTTTCCCGAAACCTTGGTACCTGTGTCACAGATCAGTTTAAACCATGTTGGTTTGAGCTGTCGTTGTGACTTTATTGTTCTTCTTCTTTGATCTAATGGCTGACTGGTGCCATGAGCACATACCGCCACCTACAGTAATTTGGTTTGATTTTCTCTTTTTTTCTTCTCAAATTCAATAGCCTACGCTTTTGAAATGACGTTACGTAGGAGTGGAGTAATAACTACATTTATTTGTTCCGCAATAAATTACATACATATACACACATAGAGTTAAAATGTGCACTTTTCTGATCCCAATGTCTATAATTTAACAATTTCATATAAATACCATTTCATATTTAATATTTATATA
>NC_056578.1:41517470-41536901 GCF_018340385.1 Cyprinus carpio
AATGTCACATACAGATGTGTAATATTTAATAATAATTAAAGAGGCTCAGAAATCCTTCATAATTACAGTATAATTGCTAAAATATTTAATTACTGAATTTTTAACTTTATTTATTTATTTATTTATTTATTTATTTATTTATTTGTTCATTTTAGTGAGCACAATGAAATATATAAATTTCACATTTTGTAACATTTTGAAACATTTAAACCTTTTCAACAGCCTGACGGGAAGATGAGATGAGAATAAATATTCTCATTATATTTTCTTTACTTTTACACAAATTGTGGTATTTTCTATATTCGTCAAACACAATGTGGTATTTTCTATATTCGTCAAACAGTAATATTTTATTTTTTTACTTTATAAATTGGGAGGATTTTATTTATGATTTTAGTTTTTATTTATGATTTTGATTTACAATAATTTTTTTTGATTTTTTTGGTTTTTTTTTATTTTTGACTGGATTGCTCATAAATGTAACTGTATACTATCTTACACATATTCATGCAACTCTTTTCCACAAACTTGATGCAGGACTTTTTTTTCTTCATTTATATTTTTTTTCATGTGGGTGAATTTTAAATACACAGATATACACACACTTATATTTGACATTATATGGTGATTTTCACTCACTTTCGTTCAGTATATATCAGACATGCCTATGGCTGTGGGTCTATCAAACGCCCTGAGTGTTTATTTAAAAATGTTGATGTGTTTGTGTGTGTGCTATGAGATCTTACATCATGACAGCAAACCTCCAAAGCCACACAGAAATACTCCAGTGACCACAGAATCAAGGTCTTACTGTCCCCTAAGCTGAACCCATGGGCTCGAGCTGAACACAAGCTGAGCTTTAGTCCATCAGCCGGGACTAAACACTCTGATCTGGACAGATTTACAGCAGAGAAATGATCTTAGATCCTGTTACATGTGTTCTGCTGCTACTTCATCCAGAATTATCTGAAAAGACCTGAGGATGAATTCACTGAACTGTTGTGCAATGCAGGGTTTCTAGACACGAATATGCATTCCATTCATTAATGATCTCGTCAAATTTCCTTGAATTCACTGAACTGTTGTGCAACGCAGGGTTTCTACACACAAATACTGTATGCATTCCTCTGTGAGGTTAAAGAGAAATGTAGATTTTTATTTTACTGATTGTCTCCTCTCTCTTTTTGCAGCATTCAGTCGTGATTTTGGCACGGTGCCCATGGCAGTTGTTCGGCGGGAGCTGTCCTGTGAAAGTTACCCGATCGAGCTGCGCTGTCCCGGCCCGGACGTCATCATGATCGAGAGTGTGCAAATTACGGGCAACGGCCGAACAGATGACAAAATCTGCGACGCCGACCCCGCTCAGATGGAGAACACGCGCTGTTATTTGATTGGTTGAGTATAATGTGATGGGGGTGAGGTCACACAATGTTTAGTGCTTTTATGATTACCTGTATTTTGATCAAAAATGCAAAAAAAAAAAAAAACATATTGTGAAAAATGTAAACATTAGATAAATATGGTAGTGTATGGCCACAAAAATTTCAACATTGATAATAATCAGAAATGTTACTTGTGCAGCAAATCAGCATATTAGAATGATTTCTGAAGGATCATATAACACTGAAGAATGGAGTAATGATGCTGAAAATTCAGCTTTGATCACAGAAATAAATTACATTTCACAATATTTTCACATAGAAACAGCTATTTTAAATAGTAGTAATATTTCACAGTTTTTTAAGTTTGAATGGTATTTTTGATCAAATAAATGCAGCAGCTGGTTATCTGAAGATACATAATAATAATAGTAATAATATAATAATAATAATAATAATAATAATAATAATACTAATTTTAATAATAATATAACTAATTTGACCGGTCCCCGTAGTAATATTACAAACTTTTGACCACACACACACACACACACACACACACATTTTTCACACCACACACACACACACACACACAAAAAAAAAAAAAAAAAAAAAAAAAACACACACACAAAAACACAGTTTTTATGCTGGGTAGAGAGTTTTGAAAGTGCAGGTGTGTCAAATTTTTAAAGTGTGTTGTCTAGGTTTATTCTGTTTTTGATTAAGTTATAATTTATAATATATATATATTATATATATATATATATATAATATTATATATAATATATATATATATTAGGAAATTTTGCACAGTCAGTGCGTGAAATCAAGCTTGCATAGCTGGAAGTGCGTGTTTACTTCTGTAGAGTGTGTCAGATCTTTTGGGCCTAGCATGTGTGTAATAAGGTTTTCTGTTTCTGTGTGCTACTTATTTAGCTTACACTTTCTTACCCAGCAACGTATCACAGTACAATTATGACAGGGAACATCCCCCCGGAGCAATCTGGGTTTAAGTGCTCCACTCAAGAGCTCAGTGATGTAGGTAATAAGATATAGGATACCTTAGCAATCCTTAGGTCCATGAATCAAGCCTTCAGGGGTTTGAACCATCAACCTTTGGATTAGCTGCCGCTGTACCGCATGCTGTGTGTGTGATACACTGATGCAGATTTGGCTTATTAAAGCCTGCTGTGCTGCTTTCTCTTTTGGTTGCTGTTTTTCCATCCCTCCCTATCATTTTCCTCAGCATTTCATGCAGCCTGACACTCATCACATCTCGGCGGAGTGGAAGAGTCAGACAAACCGGGATCAGAGCATAGTGTGTCTGTAATTGTTCCTGTGTGTATTCTCCATTCTGTTGCTGAAATAAATTAAAGCAGCTGCTCAGCAACACAGCATGATAACAAACAGTAACCATGTCCATCTAGTGCAGAACAATGATATTATTCTCTACAGCAAACCTCTAACTTCATGCGCATAATCACATTAAGTGTGGGGAATCTGAACAGAAAAGAATTCAATAGAGGGTCTGACAGAGTTAGAATAGATGTTGTACATAGTTTGATAAGGGTGTCACAGAGTTTTAGTAATATTGTAGAGTTTCATTAGAGTTACAAAGTTTGGATGGTGCCATGCACATGTAAGTACAATGTTGCAGAGTTTCAGTAGAATGTGTAATTAGGAATTTCAATATAGTATGTTCAAGCAGTTTAAGTAGTGTGTGTCATGTAAAGTTTCAATAGATTTCAGTAGAATGTGTAGTTTTCAGCATGTAGAGTTGCAGGAGAGGATCACATAGAGTTTCAGTAAAATGTGTTATGTAGAGTTTTAGTAGAATATGTCACAGGTTTAAAAAATATCGTTTTTTTTAGAAAATGTTACGTAATTTTTCACTAAAATGTCTTATGGAGATTCAGTAGAATGTCACATAGAGTTTCAGTAGAATATGTCAGTTTCAGTAGAATGTGTCATGTAGAGTTTCAGTAGAATATGTCACAATAAAGGTTTTCAGTAGAACTTCACATAGAGTTTCAGTAAAATATGCCAGTTTCTGTAGAATGTGTCATGTCACAGAGTTTCAGTAGAATATGTCATGTAGAGTTTCAGTAGAATGTGTAATGTAGAGTTCCAGTAGAATGTCACAGAGTTCAAAAGATTGTGTCTCAGAGTTCAGTAGAGGGTCACATAGAGATTTAATAGAATGTGTCACAGTTTTTTAGTAGAATATATCTCAGATTTTCAGCAGAATGTGTCACATGATAGTTTCAGCTAGAATGTCACATAGAGTTTCAGTCTAGAATGTGTGTCAAACTGAGTTTCAGTAGAACTCACATAGAGTTTCAGTAGAATATGCCAGTTTCTGCCTTAGAATGTGTCATTGTCACAGTTTCAGTAGAGGGCCTCATGTAGAGTTTCACGTTAGAATATGTCATGTAGATTTTCAGTAGAAAGGGTCATAGTTCCAGTAGAATGTGTCATGCTCACACTGAATTTCAGTAGAATGTGTCAAGTAGAGTTTCAGTAGAATGGTCAATGTAGAAGGTCCAGTAGAATGTCACAGAGTTCAAAAGATTGTGTGTTCAGAGAGTTCAGTAGAAGGCCACCCTCACACGAGATTTAGTAGAATGTGTCACAGTGTTTTAGTAGAATATATATAAGATTTTCAGCCGCAGAATGTGTCAACATATAGTTTCAGTAGAATGTGTCCACAGAGTTTCAGTAGAATAATGTCAGTAGTTCAGTAGAATGTGTCATGTCACATAGAGTTTCAGAGTAGAGAAACATGTCATGCCAGCAGTTTCAGTAGAACATGTCATGTAGAGTTTCAGTAGAATATGTCAGTTTTTCAGTAGAATGTGTCGTCACATAGAGTTTCAAGTAGAATAATGTCACATAGAGTGTTCAGTAGAACTATTTTCAGTAGAACATTTCATGTAGAGTTTCAGTAGAATGTGTCACATAGAGTTTCAGTAGAACATGTCATGTAGAGTTTTTGTTTCAGTAGAAGTGTCATGTAACATAGAGTTTCAGTAGAAAATGTAACATAGAGTTTCAGTAGACACATGTCATGTAGAGTTTCAGTAGAAGATGTCATGTCACCGAGTTTCACGCCTAGAATGTGTCACATAGAGTTCAGTAGAACTTCACATAGAACAGTTCAGTTAGATATGTCAGTTTTAGTAGAATGTGTCATGTCACAGAGTTTCAGTAGAACATCATGTAGAGTTCCAGTAGAATGTGTCACATGGAGTTTCAGTAGAATGTGTCACATAGAGTTTAAGTAGTGTGTGTCATGTAAAGTTTCAATAGAATGTATCACATAACGTTTCAGCATGTAGAGTTGCAGGAGAGGGTCACATAGAGTTTCAGTAAAATGTGTTATGTAGAGTTTTAGTAGAATATGTCACATATCGTTTTAGAAAATGTTACGTAAATTTTCACTATAATGTCTCATGGAGATTCAGTAGAATGTCACATAGAGTTTCAGTAGAATATGTCAGTTTCAGTAGAATGTGTCATGTAGAGTTTCAGTAGAATATGTCACATAAAGGTTTCAGTAGAACTTCACATAGAGTTTCAGTAAAATATGCCAGTTTCTGTAGAATGTGTCATGTCACAGAGTTTCAGTAGAATATGTCATGTAGAGTTTTTCAGTAGAATGTGTAATGTAGAGTTCCAGTAGAATGTCACAGAGTTCAAAAGATTGTGTCTCAGAGTTCAGTAGAGGGTCACATAGAGATTTAATAGAATGTGTCACAGTGTTTTAGTAGAATATATCTCAGATTTTCAGCAGAATGTGTCACGTATAGTTTCAGTAGAATGTCACATAGAGTTTCAGTAGAATGTGTCACACTGAGTTTCAGTAGAACTTCACATAGAGTTTCAGTAGAATATGCCAGTTTCTGTAGAATGTGTCATGTCACAGTTTCAGTAGAGGGCCTCATGTAGAGTTTCAGTAGAATATGTCATGTAGATTTTCAGTAGAATGTGTCATAGTTCCAGTAGAATGTGTCATGTCACACTGAATTTCAGTAGAATGTGTCAAGTAGAGTTTCAGTAGAATGTGTAATGTAGAGGTCCAGTAGAATGTCACAGAGTTCAAAAGATTGTGTCTCAGAGTTCAGTAGAAGGTCACACAGAGATTTAGTAGAATGTGTCACAGTGTTTTAGTAGAATATATCTAAGATTTTCAGCAGAATGTGTCACATATAGTTTCAGTAGAATGTGTCACAGAGTTTCAGTAGAATATGTCAGTTTCAGTAGAATGTGTCATGTCACATAGAGTTTCAGTAGAACATGTCATGTAGAGTTTCAGTAGAACATGTCATGTAGAGTTTCAGTAGAATATGTCAGTTTCAGTAGAATGTGTCATGTCACATAGAGTTTCAGTAGAAAAGTTTGTACGAACACATGTAGAGTTTCAGTAGAATGTGTCACATGTCATGTAGAGTGTTTCAGTAGAATGTCACAGGATAGAGTCTTTCAGTAGAATGATTTAGTCATGTGTCACAGTGTTTTAGAGTTTCCAGTAGAACTGTCAACATAGAGTTTCAGTAGAATATGTCACAGAGTTTCAGTAGAATTTCAGTTTCAGTAGAATGTGTCATGTCACATAGAGTTTCAGTAGAAGGGCCCTCATGTAGAGTTTCAGTAGAACATGTCATGTAGAGTTTCAGTAGAATATGTCAGTTTCAGTAGAATGTGTCATGTCACATAGAGTTTCAGTAGAAAATGTCACATAGAGTTTCAGTAGAACATTTCATGTAGAGTTTCAGTAGAATGTGTCACATAGAGTTTCAGTAGAATGTGTAATGTAGAGGTCCAGTAGAATGTCACAGAGTTCAAAAGATTGTGTCTCAGAGTTCAGTAGAAGGTCACACAGAGATTTAGTAGAATGTGTCACAGTGTTTTAGTAGAATATATATAAGATTTTCAGCAGAATGTGTCATATAGTTTCAGTAGAATATGTCAGTTTCAGTAGAATGTGTCATGTCACATAGAGTTTCAGTAGAACATGTCATGTAGAGTTTCAGTAGAAATGTAATGTCATGTAGAGTTTTGTGTTTAGAATGTAGAGTTTCAGTAGAATATGTCAGTTTCAGTAGAATGTGTCATGTCACATAGAGTTTCAGTAGAACATGTCATGTAGAGTTTCAGTAGAATGTGTCATGTCACATAGAGTTTCAGTAGAATGTGTCACATAGAGTTTCAGTAGAACTTCACATAGAGTTTCAGTAGATTATGTCAGTTTTAGTAGAATGTGTCATGTCACAGAGTTTCAGTAGAACATCATGTAGAGTTCCAGTAGAATGTGTCACATGGAGTTTCAGTAGAAGGAGAATGTGTCAGAGTTTCAGTAGAATGTGTCAATAGTTTCAGTAGAATGTGCACAGAGTTTCAGTAGAACATCATGTAGAGTTCCAGTAGAATGTGTCACATGGAGTTTCAGTAGAATGTGTCACATAGAGTTTCAGTAGAATGTGTCATGTAGAGTTTCAGTAGAATGTGTCACATAGAGTTTCAGTAGAATGTGTCATGTAGAGTTTCAGTAGAATGTGTCATGTAGAGTTTCAGTAGAATGTGTCATATAGAGTGATGAGTTGTTGATGGGAATCTTGTAGCATGAGCTGCTCTTCTGCATCTCCAGCCTCATTAACATGTGCAGAGATGAGAGGAGGCAAAGCTCTCCTCCAGAGAGGAAACAAACTCAAATGCTTCTATCCCACTTAGCCTTTAAGCCTATTAGACAGAAGACAAGAGGAAAATCCACACGGAAAGAGAGAGAGAAAACATATAAAATCTATCTCACTTTCATATCACATATGAGAATACCATAACAATGAAGAGTAATCATAGGATCACGATTTTTAATTTTGTCATGCTATATATATACACTCACTGGCCACTTTATTAGGCACACCCATTCAATTGCTTGCTAACACAAATTGCTAATCAGCCAATCACATGGCAGCAGCTTAATACATTTAGGCATCTAGGTGTGGTAAAGACGACTTGCTGAAGTTTAAACCGAGTATCAGAATGGGGAAGAAAGGGGATTTAAGTGATCTTAAATCTATGGTTGTTGGTGCCAGACGGGCTGGTCTCAGTATTTCAAAAACTGCTGATCTACTGGGATTTTCACGCACAGCTATCTCTAGGGTTTACAAAGAATGGTCCGAAAAACAGAAAGTATCCAGTGAGCGGCAGTTGCGTGGACGAAAATGCCTTGTTGATGTCAGAGGTCAGAGGAGAATGGGCAGACTGGTTAGAGATAATAGAAAGGCAACAGTAACTCAAATAAGCACTCGTTACAAACAAGGTATGCAGAATACCATCTCTGAACACACAACACATCGAACCCTGAAGCAGATGGGTTACAGCAGCAGAAGAGCACACCGGGTGCCGCTCCTGTCAGCTAAGAACAGGAAACGGAGGCTACAGTTCACACAGGCTCACCAAAATTGGACAATAGAAGACTGGAAAAACCTTGCCTGGTCTGATCAGTCTCGATTTCTGCTGCAACATTCAGATGGTAGGGTCAGAATTTGGCGTTAAGAACATGAAAGCATGGATCCATCCTGCCTTGCCTCAGCAGTTCAGGCTGGTGGTGGTGTAATGGTGTGGGGGATATTTTCTTGGCACACTTTTGGCCCCTTAGTACCAGTTGACCATTGTTTAAATGCCACAGTCTACCTGAGTATTGTTGCTGACCACGTCCCTCTCTTTATGACTACAGTGTGCCCATCTTCTGATGGATACTTCCAGCAGGATAATGCACCATGTCACAAAGCTCAAATCATCTCAGACTGGTTTCTTGAACATGACAATGAGTTCACTTTACTCAAATGACCTCCACAGTCACCAGATCTCAATCCAATAGAGCATCTTTGGGATGTGGTGGAACGGGAGATTCGCATCATGGATGTGCAGTCGACAAATCTGCAGCAACTGCGTGATGCTATCATGTCAATATGGACCAAAATCTCTAAAGAATGTTTCTAACACCTTGTTGAATCTATTCCATGAAAAATTAAGGCAGTTCTGAAGGCAAAAGGGGGTCCAACCCGGTACTAGCAAGGTGTACCTAATAAAGTGGCCAGTGTGTGTGTATATATACTTTAGTTTCCGCTATTGCTTTCGCCGTTCAAAATTTTGTCATGCAATATATTTTATAATTTTCTTTATTTCATGCTATTGCTTTTGCAATTATAAATTTTCATGCAATATTTCTAAATTTTGTCATGCAGTATATTTTACTGTTTTCTATATTTTCCGCTTTTGCTTGAACAATTAAAAATTTTGTCATGTCGTTTCTGAGCTGAGCTGAATTGAACTGTTGGAAAATGCAGTAACTGGCGACGCGTGTTTCTCAGACCAGTCATATTCACTCACATGCCAGGTCTGGTATCCTCTATAGTGCTGCTTTTGTCTCTCTGTTTGTCTGTTTATTGTCAAGCACTTAAGATCAGATTTTCCAGGGTTTACGTAACAAACCGCATTCTAAGGGCAGCGTTACTGTCCAATGCAATTTAAAAATTAGCAAATAAGATTCTCTTCTGCCCATTCTGTGCCATATTATTTTCTCTTTGTCTGTGGTTGTGTGCTCTGTGACTGGCAGAGGTCCACAGGATCTGAACGCACACGGCTCTTGCTCAAGTAATCTGATAGCTCAATTCGGAAGTGTTGTATGGAATTCTGCCCTTGTGGGAATTGATCTGCATTTTCCGGGCCATAAGCCACCTGTCTGCTCGCCTGTGCTGCTCCATCTCATGAACACACACAGCTAATAACCAGAGGCAATAGGCATTTAAAATTACATTAAAAAAGCTTTTAGACCCTTTTAAAAATAAATATACAACATTTAAAAAAAATAAAAATAATAATATGTATTTATTTTTATTAAAAAAGGAATGTTTTTTTAAATGTTTATTTATTATTTTTTTTTTAATTATTATTATTTTTTAATGATCTGTCAGGACAGATGCAGCTTAAGAAGCTGAAATATTTCAGGTGCAGAATCATATAAAACATAGTTGGTCAAGAAACTCTGACAGGCTGATAGATTTATACACAGGCTTTTGAGATATCCTTGAGTGATTCTTCACAGTTTTGATGTTTGTGTGTGTGTGTGTGTGTGTGTGTGTGTGTGTTGATTTCTGCAGTGAATTGCATCAGATGTGATTTAAGTTGCTGAGGGAGGAAAGGTTTGCTATGAATATGATCTCTGTCTTCACTTATGAAATGAAGGCCTTGTTGAATTTAAAGAAAACAGATTTCAGTCTGAAAATCAAATAGTAAAAGAAATGGTTCGGACAATTTTTGGTAAGTTATTCATTAAAGTCTCAAAACTGGTCAGTAGTTTTCAGGTGTTGGGTTATGAACCGAAAATGGATTGTTGAAAATGGTTTTGATCAGTTTAATTTTATTATATATATATTTTTAATTAATATTTGTATTTGTTATTATTATTTTATTATGGATTTTTGAAAATTTATTTTTTTATTTATTTTTAGTTTTTTTTTGTTTTGTGTCTTTTTATTTTTTTTTTATTTTATTTATGGTTTTTTTTGTTTTTTTTTATTTTTTTTGGTTAAACTAAATAAAGATGACAAGTGTTAAAATAAGTTTAATTTTTATATTATATTTTATTTCAGTTAAAGTTTGTATTAGTTCAAGTAACATTTTTTATGGTTTAGTTTTTATAATAGAGTGATGCACAGTTTATCACAAATAATGCACAGTTAGGCTATAAATATAGGCTTTTAACTTGAAATGGTGTGCAAAAAACTTTTCAAGTTTACTTGACAAGGTGCTTGCCTTTGAAAACACTTCATTCACCTGATCACAATAAACATGACGATCTGTCACAGATGTGCAGACATTCTGATATGTGTTTAAAACCCGCATGAATGACATCCACTGGTTTCTTTCCTGTAACGTTTTACTTCTGATCTGGCCAGTTGCGTTTTGTTTACATCACAATTATGAACCATAATTTTCTGACCCTTGTGGAAAAAGAAGCGCACTCATATTTAATGTGTACTTCAAATCTTAAAAGTTATTTTACTTGCATATAATATTAAATAAATAAAAGACCACTTAAGTGAGAGAGACAAATATGTGATTATATGTAAATGCATGACACACAAGTTTCAGTAGTAATGACATTAAAGTATATTTTAATTTATCATAAATGCTTGTCAGTACATTCAATAGTACTTTAACCATATTTCAAAGACAATATAAGTAATTTTAATACAATTTCATATTTAAAATGTAATTAAGTCCTACTTAAATGTGTGAAAAGCACTCTAAAGTTCAACTAATTGCATTTAATTATAATTCATTTTCATTTAATTTAAAGCCACCAGGAAAGAAGAAGAAGAAGAAGCATTTTCATTTAATTGCAATCAACATGCAATTAAGTGTCCAAAAACTTTGTGTTTCCAGAAGAGAAAAAAACGGTACATTTTAAATCTTTAGAGTAGCTAACGTTTAAATTTGTCGACTTTTAGGAGTACATTATCAGAAAGATGACTTCAAATGATGTGAACTGACAGTCACAAAACTCTTGTTTTTATTTCATGGAGTCAAAGTGGGACAGAGAATGATTTCTCTGCATCATTGAATGTTTATGTTCTTTTTATTTGAAAGGAAAGCGGCAGAGAGGGAAACTCACAGATTTAGATTAAAATAAATACATCTCCCTTCACCCTCCAAATCCCTCGCTGTGCTCACCCGATACAGACACGACTTCTGCAAACATTCACACAAACCTGTGAGGGCAAAGCGTGCCTTTAATACGCTTGTACTATCTCAGACAAGATTTTCACACAAAACTCCTAAAACTCAAGGGTTTGTGTGCTGTGAAGAAGAACAATTCAATGAATGTCCTCAAATACAAACAGTATCCCAAATGCTATGTTAAAGAGGTCATGAACTGCTTAAAATTCAGATTCCAGTAGAATCAAATAGATTTCATGACCTTGTGAAACTAATTTGATACTTCAAATAAAAATGATATCCATAATACCAGTAGGTGGTGACAAGTGTCTATTAAAAATGTAAAATTTGTGTTTGAATCATTCATTCAAGAGATTCATTCAATCATTTGCAAATTCATCCAGTAATGAAACAAATAAAGTCTTTATGAGTGAGTCATTAAATCAATCATTCATACATGTTATTTTGTCCAATGTTTTTTTTTTTTTTTTTTTTTTTTTATTCTCGAGAGAATCATACGGAAGCCAATGAATAAAAAAATAAAAAAAAGGTTATTGATATTTTTGTCTCTCAAAATTCAGACTTTTTTTTTTTTTTTTTTTTACGGAATTGTGAGATAAACTAGCAGTTGCAAGTTATAAAGTGAGGGGGAAAAATTATATATTCGCAGAATTGCAAGTTTATATCTCACAATTCTGACTTTATAACAATTCTCAGAAAAAAAGTCAGAATTGCAAGTTTGTATCACGCAATTATGAGAAAAAAAAGTCAGAATTGCAAGTTTGTATCACGCAATTATTAGAAAAAAAGTCAGAATTGCAAGTTTGTATCACGCAATTATGAGAAAAAAAGTCAGAATTGCAAGTTTGTATCACACAATTATGAGAAAATTGTGAGATAAAAAGTCGCAATTGCCTATCTTATTTTTTATTCAGTAACAGAAACGGGCTTCTATAGAATCATGACCTCTATTTGGGAAAAAAACAAAACAAAAAACAAAACAAACTTGATTCTCAGTTTATACAAACATCATGAAAGCGTAGGTTTTTTTTTTCTTTTTCTTTTTCTTTCTCTTAAACAAGTCCAGTTTTTATATAGCTGCAACTAAATGTTTTGCAAAAAGAGAGACAGAGTAAATATGTTTTATATCTAAATGTTTGATGCAGAATCTATAAAATTCAAATGATATCCAACTCTTATGAAGTTGCTGCTGCACAAAAGGAACAGAAAGTAGAGTGGAAGCTGTATAAGACTGTTTTTGGATTGAGTGTCTGTTTTATCTTCATTATCCTACAGGATGGAAAGAGAGTACACACACACACACACACACACACACACACACACACACACACACACACACAAACACACACACACACACACACAAGTCGAGTGGAATTTTATCTGTACAGAATAAACAAATCACCACAGCAATAAAAGCACTCGAACGCTGTGTGATTATCTCTGGAGTCTTAGCCCTGTTCCCCGAACACTCACACACACTCAGCCCATATCTTTATTTTATCCCGAGTGCCTGTAAAAGTTTTTTTTTTTTTCCTGTGGTTTTTCTTCCTCTTTAGAGGTCCAGGCACGGAGTGCTAGAAACCCTGTTGTTTTTGTCAGGATTATTAGAGGTTCAAGAAATGCCAGATTCCTGCCCTCATCCGTTTGCCTGGGAAATGTTTCCACCATACTCGATGTGTATGTGTGCTTTTGCAAAATCTTCTTTCTCAGACTAGCCTCTTTGTGCCAGATCTGTAGTAGATCTGAAATGCATGCAGTGGGTCCTTGTCAATAATCATTAAAAACATGTTGAAGTTTGAATTGAACATGACTGCCAGAGGCCAATAATGTAGTGCCTGCTTTAATAAAACAGCTGAAATCTGTGAATGGAATTTGTAACTATTTTGATGACTTTTGGTAAATGCATGTGAAATCTTACTATAAAGACACTTGAAAAAGATTCTGGGAAATAAAAATGGCTGTAATTTGAGCTGTATGTCCCTCACAGATGGGATTTTTTTTTTTTTTATTTGAGCTGTGAAATTAATTTTTTTTTTTTTTTTTTTTAAAAAAGTCATGGTTGTCTTTTTTTTCAGGACTTTATTTATTTATTTATTTATTTATTTTTTAAGCACCACATATTTACATATAAGAGCATATTAGAAAAAATTCTAAAGGATTATGTGACACCGAAGACTGGAGTAATGATGTGAAAATTTCAGCTTTTAATTTTTTTTAAAGCAATAAATGACATTAAAATCTTCCTGATCCCATTGGACTAAATATGCATTAAAGCCTCTTTATTATTGACATGCAGACATGTCTTTAATCATTAAAGCTTGGACCTTCTTCATGCAGAAATATCATGTCTTTCACAGAGATTTATCTTGAAATTAACATTCAGTTCCACACACGTTGTCACCTACCGCAGGTTAATGACAACACAAATCGACATTCACAGCTAATCTAATTTCTATAATGTAACATATTTCCTAGTGAAAAATTATTCAGTGGGAAATAACGCATGCTGTCATTCATCATACGCGGCACAAAGTGCTTTCAGTCAAGAACTCTCAGTATAAACACAATATCAGAGTACATGAAATGCTCTCAAGGGTAGTAAAGGCTTCTCATCAAAATTGATTTTCTCTCTGTGTAACAATATGTTTCGCTAATGTCAACCAGCGAGAGCATTTGAAAGCAAAATGCATCTCTTTCGCATGCTTTTAACCATTATTTGCACACACAGTGAACTCATCCATTCGTTCAGTCTTACTGAGCTGTTCTGTTAACATGAACTCAAAATTGACTCTTTACCATCTTAAAGTCCCAGTGGCTTGATTTGTAGAAATGCTTATGAAATGTAGTTTGAAAGGCTTGTGATTTGTTGCAGTATCTCTTCTACTCATAAAAGCTATTTATAATGACAGGAAATTAGTGGTGCGGAGATCATTTTGAATGCATATATCTTCTAGATGCAAATTTTGTCATTGTTTTGCATCCACACTAGCTTATACATGACCTTATTTCAGACTAAGCTGAACAAGGTTATCTTTCCCTCACATCCAAAAACACACGTCTTTGGAGACATTCTTCCCGAGCAAGTCCTGTGTAGCTCATGTTGATGTGCGTGCTCTTCCGGGAGAGTTTCCCGTACAAGGAATCCTGCCCTTCATGATGCCATGCAGGGCCATACTCAAAAAAACAAAACAAAAAAAATAAACTTTCCGAAACTTATATGGACCCGGAAGTAGTAAATTTGGCACAGAAATACTCCGTCATAGGTCCAAATCAGCCATGTATAGCATGAGAATTCATCTCTTAAACAGTTTAAGTCAGAATGCATGAAATAGCATTAGATATCCTCTTTAATAATGTAATGCAACAAAAGGCGAACAGCAAGAGACAGAGTGAAATGTTGCAGTCAGATGGACAGAATCAGAGCACACACACACACACACACACACACACACACACACACACACACACACACACACACACACACACACACACACACACACACACACAAATGAGTCTAGGCTTGGATTTCCAATTACAGCAATATTTCATCAGCCTCTAAACAGTGACTGTAGTTCTGCTCAAACTACAGGCCTCATTACAAACGATCTGTCTCTTCATCTAACTTTCATTTATTTTAGCCTAATTTGCTCTAGTTATTTTGAGTTAATTACTAATTACTCTAATAATTTAAGTCTGGTCTTATTGAGTTTGTGTGTGTGTGTGTGTGTAGTTGCATAGACATACAGTATCATTCATCTGCAAACTGATTGAAAAGTTTTACATGGTGCACTGATTAATTAATCAGATTACACACAATAAACTACAGTGGGTATAGAAAAGAATCAGTCCCCTTTAAAATAATCACATTTTGTTGCTTTGCAGCCTGAAATGAAGACTGATACAGTTTTTGTTTGATCCATTTACTCAGTGCAACTTAACATCCAAGTGAAAGATAAAACACCAACATGGCAAAAAAAAAACAAAAAAAAAAAAACAGAATCACTGAGTTGGAAAAAGCATCACCCCTCTTAAAAATGACTTGTAATCACCTTCTCAATGGCACACAAAGCAATCTGACTTTCAGCTGTGGTCATTTTGATCAGCTCAGCATAAAAAAGAGAGCTTTTCTGGAGGATTTCATTCCTTGGTAGTTCAGCTGAAGCAAACAATCAACTACGAGTGGTAAGGCACTGTCAAAAGATCTGCGGGATAAAGTTGTGGACAGGCACAGGTCAGGAGATGGAGACAAAAACATTCCAAAGGCTTTATCAATGCCTAGAAGCACAGTGAAGTCTATTATTAAGAAGTTGAAGGTATTTGGTACAAACAGAGCCTCCCTGGATCAAGACGTCGCTCCAAACTGATGAAAGAGCCGGAGGAAACTGCTCAGAGAGGTGACGAGAGACCTACAGCAACTCTGAAGCAGCTGCAGGAGTTCATGACAAAGAGCGGTCATTGTGTGCATGTGACAACAATATCACAAATTCTCCACAAATGTGGCTTGTATGGGAGGGTTGTGAGAAAAAAAGCCGCTCCTCAAGAAAGGCCACATGCAGTCAGACTGAGCTTTGCCAAAACACACCTCGAAGATTCTGAGGCAGATGAGACTAAAATTGAATTATTTGACCTCAGCACCAAACGATATGTCTGGCGGAAATCCAATACAGCTCAGCATCCAAATAGCAGCATTCCCACAGTAAAGCATGGAGGTGGTGATATCCTGTTATGGATTTGCTGCCGTCTGCCAGAAAGTTGTCAGTGGAAAGAATGTTTACCTTCCAACATGACAATGACTCAAAGCACACAGCAAAACTGAGCACAGAGTTTTTAAAGGAGAAAAAGGTGAAAGTCGTTGCATGATCTAGTCAGAGCACAGACTTAAACCACTAAAAATCTGTGCAATGACTTCCAGACTGCAGTCCACAAACACTCGCCATCACGTTTAACTGAACCTGAGCAGTTCTGCAAAGAAGAGTGAGCAAATATAGCAAAGTCTAGATGTGCAAAGTTAGTAGAGACAAATCCCAGCAGACTAAAGGCTGTAATTAAAGCAAAAGGTGCTTCAGCAAAATACTGACACAAGGGGGGGATCCCTTTTCAAACTCAGTGATTAATATTTTTATTTGGTGTTCTATATTTCACTTGGATAAGTTGCACTAAATAAATACAGCTGGATATATATATATATATATATATTCAACAAAAGCATATGTTTCATGTTATCATAACTAATGCAATCTCTCTCTCTCTTATGATTTTCACTCTGCCTTTTATCCATGTTCCTAATTGGCTGGTGGGAGTAGAAATATAGAAACGTGTTTGATGTTCTTCATATTTTCCTGTCCGTGGCTTGTGTCTCCCGTCAGTAGAATGAAGTGGGTGTCTGCTTCCTCCTCCGTCCTGCGTTCCCTCCACTGAAGTTGACGAGATTTATTGAAACCATGTTCGCGTTCATGTTCACGCCAATGGAATGCGACTGGTACGGCACTGAACCTCCTGCAGACAGCTGGCTTCTGTCGAAGTGTTTCATTGGTCGATGAGGATTGATGGCTTGTGAGATTGGCTTTGTCCTGTGGAGTTACTGTTAGCTGTTAGTGTGTTCCTCCCATTTTATTGTGTTGTATAAATATATATTATATATATAATATATATATATATATATATATATATTACTTCGATATATATATAGATACTCGTATATGAATTCTCTTAGAAATACTTTACTATAAGTTTCCATTTGTTGTTCCAAAGTTGTATGTGCTAAAATGAACTTGAACCAATGAATTGCTCAATGTTAGTTATTTAAGTTATGGCATTAACTATTTAACTAACAATAAAACATGTATTAGCATTATTATTTAATTTATTACTTAAAATGTATTACTTTAAATTAACATGATGTTAAATACTTTTAAATACTTAATTGATTGATTGATGTTAGTTGGTTTGTTTATTTTAACTAGTTTAGTTAGTTTAGTAACTAACTAGTGCTAATTTATTGTAAAGTTGTACCCATTTTACAACAAGGTTGCACTAGTTAACATTAGTTAACATGAACAATGGGGAAAAAAAAGAAAGAAAAGAAAATCTAAAGCATTTATTAATATTACATAATGTTGATTTAAACACTTACTAATGCATTATTAAAATCAAAAGTTGTATCTATATAAGTTAACACACTAATTATAAAGAGTTACCCATTTTACAGTTTGGTTTCATTTGTTAACATAAGTTAAGATGAACTAATAATGAAAAATACTTTAAAAGCATTTAATAATCTCAGTTTGTGATGCACAATATTAGAAAAAAAAGATATTGCAATAGTTTGTTTTTATGCTATACAGTATATATATATATATATATATATATATATATGTGTGTGTGTGTGTGTGTGTGTGTGTGTGTTTTACTACAAACTATAACTATTTTATTTATATATTTGTTTGTTTGTTTGGCTGGGTAAAAAATTATGAAAAATTAGGAATATTTGTATTTTATTTTAAATTTCCCAAATATCACCCCACTAAGCTTAGAATGAGTCCTTCTTTCCAAATAAAACAATATATTTAAGCAATCTGTTAAATAATAGTAAACCGCTATTTTTCATATTGATATATATATATATATATACTGTATATAACAATATGAAAATATACCAGATCATTAGCGTTCTCTCAGGACTGTGTTTTTCAGTGTTGTGTTTTTCACAGGAGAGACCGCAGGAGACTTAGTGTGGTTTATACTGATGGCTATAGCAGACACACTCGAGTCATAGAAATAACACATGTTCATGTCTTACTGTGAGGTCTGTCGGCAACATCACTGTTAATAAACTCAGACTTGTTTCTACTGATTCATAATGGTCAACTACCATTTATTCTAGCAGGACGGAATGTAAAAATACAAGCTTTTGAATGTGGTTTGACAAAGCCCATTTGAACAGGTTGAAGTCTAACATAGGTATGACTAGCTTGGATTCTTCGAGTAGTCTGAAAAGATTTTACATCTGTGTGAGACCTTGTGGACACGAGAAGTGCTCGAGATGTTCTTACGTGGTTGCCAAGTTGTTCTGGGTGGTTGCTAGGGCTTTGTTCTGTGTTTGCACGAGTATTGAGTGCAACAGTCTGGTTCTGGAAGTAAAAATCCCATTTATTTTCTCCATACAAGAATTGATTTTTAATGACAACTTAAAAACGTTTAAAGACAGATCCAGCGTGAGGTTGTTAATTGATGGTATATGCTTTTGTTGAAGACGTCAGGCCATATTATTTCAACTTATTTTTCAAATCATGTTTAATAATGGAATTCTTGGTGAAACAAATAAAATACAATAAAATAAAAAATACATAAAATGCCATAAGAATTGTTGAAACCTGCTTAAATATTTGTGTCTATGAATCAAAGACGAGACGTTGCGTCTTAGTGTCTGCATCAAATTAAATTTAGAAAAGTGATTTTATTAGAAAGCATGTGAAATGCAAGTAAAAGTGTCTTCTTTGTTTCAAATAACCTTTGTGAAAATAAAATGTCAAAATAAGACACACACAAAAAAAATGTTCCATCATCATTTACTGTAACACATATATTTATTTAAGAATGAACATTATTCTGACCTGTGCTTATTAAAAAATATAAAATAATATGTTTAAATTACTGAACCAGTCTTTAACATAATCGAATGATTCTAATTCTAAATATGCCTGACACAAGTCGTGGGAAGTCGTGGCCCTAATGGTTAGAGAGTCGGACTCCCAAACGAAGGGTTGTGAGTTCGAGTCTCGGGCCGGCAGGAATTGTGGTGGGTGGGGGGTGAGTGCATTGTACAGTTTTCTCTCTCCACATAAATACATGACTTAGGTGCCCTGAGCAAGGCATCGAACCCCCCAACTGCTCCCCGGGCTGCCGCAGCATAAATGGCTGCCACACTGCTCCAGGTGTGTGTTCACAGTGTGTGTTGCTGTGTGTCACTGCTCTGTGTGTGTGCACTTTGGATGGGTTAAATGCAGAGCAAGAATTCTGAGTATGGGTCACCATACTTGGGCTGAATGTCACGTCACTTCACACGTCACTTCACAATGTTTTGTTTATATGAACTATTGTTACAATGAATTTAATTTGTTGTTTTTTTTTTTTTGTAAATCGGTAGTCATATGTCATATGGATTTCTTGAAAACCCCTTTTAAATCTTTGGCCCATGTATGTATAATTTTTTGCACAATTTGCAACTTAAAATATTGTTTCTATATCTTTAAATCAGTATTTATACTATCCATCGTTTTTCTTCTTGCTCTTCTTCTTCTTCTTCTGC
>NC_056578.1:41537332-41554832 GCF_018340385.1 Cyprinus carpio
AGTTTTATCGATATAAGTTCACACACGAATTAAAAGTTTTTACCCATTTTACAGTTTGGTTTCATTTGTTACATAATTCATAACTAATAATGAAAATCCTTTGTAAAATCAAATTGATCATCTCAGTTTTTTTGTGATGCACAAATTAAAAAAAAAGATAATGGCAATATTTTGTTATTTTTTTTTTATGCTATATATATATATATATATATGCCTAATATATCTTATGGTGTGTTGTTATGTATATTATGTTTTGTGTGGTCGTGTGGTGTGTGTGTGTGGTGTTTACTACAAACTATAGACTATTTATTTATATCTTTGTTATGTTTTGTTTGGCTTGGTAAAACACATTATGAAACATTAATGAATAGATTTTTTTTTTAATTCCCCAAATATCACCCCCACTAAGCGTTAGAAATGATCCTTCTTTCCAAATAAACAATATTTTAAGTAATCTGTTAAATAATGCAATAATAATCCAGTATATTTTTCATATATATAATATAATATACGAGGGTTATCTAATACTGTATATACACAATATGAAAATATACCAGATCATTAGCTTTCTCTCAGGACTGTGTTTTTCAGTGTTGTGTTTTTCACAGGAGAGACCGCAGGAGACTTAGTGTGGTTTATACTGATGGCTATAGCAGACACACTCGAGTCATGGAAATAACACATGTTCATGTCTTACTGTGAGGTCTGTCGGTAACATCACTGTTAATAAACTCAGACTTGTTTCTACTGATTTCATAATGGTCAACTAACCATTTATTCATAGCAGACGGAATGTAAAAATACAAGCTTTGAATGTTGGTTTGACAAAGCCATTTGAACAGGTTGAACTCTAACATAGTATGACTAGCTTGAATTCTTCGAGTAGTCTGAAAAGATTTTACATCTGTAGAGATGTGGACAAGGTGCTGAGATGTTCTTAGTGGTTGCCAAGTTGTTCTGGGTGGTTGCTAGGGCTTTGTTCTGTGTTTGCACGAGTATTGAGTGCAACAGTCTGGTTCTGGAAGTAAAAATCCCATTTATTTTCTCCATAGAAGAATTGATTTTTTTTTGTGAAATTTTAAAAGTTTTTTGAAGGATGATCCAGCGTGAGGTTGAATTGATGGTATATGCTTTTGTTGAAGACGTCAGGCCATATTATTTTCAACTTATTTTTCAAATCATGTTTAATAATGGAATTCTTGGTGAAAAACAATAAAATAAAATAAAATAAAAATACATAAAATGGCCATAAAAATTGTCTTGAAAACTGCTTAAATATTTGTGTCTATGAATCAAAGACGAGACGTTGAGTCTAAGTGTCTGCATCAAATTAAATTTAGAAAAGTGATTTTATTAGAAAGCATGTTAAATGCAAGTAAAGTGTCTTCTTTGTTTCAAATAACCTTTGTGAAAATAAAATGTCAAAATAAGACACGAAAAAAAAAGTTCCATCATCATTTAGTGTAACACATATTTATTTAAGAAGGAACATTTATTCTGACCTGTGCTTATTAAAAAATATAAAATAATATTTTAAATTACTGAAACAGTCTTTTAACATAATCTAATGATTCTAATTCTAAATATGCCTGACACAAGTCGTGGGAAGTCGTGGCCTAATGGTTAGAGAGTCGGACTCCCAATCGAAGGGTTGTGAGTTCGAGTCTTGGGCCGGCAGGAATTGTGGGTGGGGGGAGTGCATGTTACAGTTCTCTCTCCACCTTCAATACCATGACTTAGGTGCCCTTGAGCAAGGCATCGAACCCCCAACTGCTCCCCGGGCTGCCGCAGCATAAATGGCTGCCCACTGCTCCAGGTGTGTGTTCACAGTGTGTGTGTGTGTGTTCACTGCTCTGTGTGTGTGCACTTTGGATGGGTTAAATGCAGAGCACGAATTCTGAGTATGGGTCACCATACTTGGCTGAATGTCACGTCACTTTCACGTCACGTCACAATGTTTTGTTATATGAACTATTGTTACAATGAATTTAATTTTTTTTTTTTTTTGTAAATCGTAGTCATATGTCATATGATTCTTGAAAACCCCTTTTAATCTTTGGCCCATGTTTGTATAATTTTTGCAATTTGCAACTTAAAATATTGTTTCTATATCTTTAAATCAGTAGTTTAATATCTATGCATCGTTTTCTTCTTCTTCTTCTTCTTCTTCTTCTTCTTCTTCTTCCTCCTTTTCTTTTTCTTCTTCTTCCTCTTATGTCATTCGCAATATTCACGGGACTGTAAAATGCCTTTGCCTTTATGCCCAGTTGATTTGGTTCATGGCTCTTTAACAAATACTTGTTTTTTTAAAAAAAAACAGTTGATTTGGTTAGTGGATTTTTATTCTGTAACCAAGGCTGTTACAAAATTATATTCTAGCTGGTTGCTAGGTTGTTGCTATGATGCTATGGCATCACTAGAGTGTTTTGGCAGATACAAGTTTGTAATTTAAACATGTATTAGTAACTGATGAAATTAACAACTTGACAGTGAATGACACTTCTATAGCCAAAAACTACCGATTATGGATTCAGTAATCGGTTATCGTTGCCGATTAATTTGCAAAACCGATCAGTCGGACGATCTGTAGTGATGTACTGTAGATGATTGATACAGTCTGAAGCCTTATGCCGATTTAATTGGATGTAGCTTGAAAAGTGTATTTTTTTTGACAAAACCTTCTCCTAATTTCTGCATGCTGGCTTTGTCATTACAATATAATGATAATGTGATTTTAGAGCTCATGGGACAATTATGACTTTCTTATTTGCCATTTTCATTCGTCTGCATAACCTTTAATGCTTGTTCTGATGAGCAATCAGCCTTGCGCTGTTTTGATATTTCACTCTTTAGTCCTCGCACACTAAGAATAAATGTTTTTCACGCTCCAAATAGCTCTTTTCAAGCATTTTAAGGGATCGCACTGGTCTTATTCTGTGTGGTTTTGTCAGAAAGCCGTTTTGCTACGGCCATTAAGTTGACTGCCGTTGTGATGATGATGGACGCTCTCTTCCTCAGGCTGCTGCTCAGATCTTGGTCAAGCTGTGAGCCGTTATGATATGGCGATGTGTGACGCCGGTGTCCGGTGCGGCCCCGTCTCTGATGTCTTTGAGCGAGATGCATGTGCGGAAGTGTGCTGCGCTCTTTGAACGGGTCCCTCGTGCTTCACGGCTGTCAATAGCTCGCTGCTGGACGCTTTGAGGCTGCCATTCGTATTCATGAGTCTAATTCAATCAAAGAGCTCTCTGAATAAAAGGCATCAGAAGCACTGTGACTGCCTTTTAGGGCAAGTTGGCAAATAAATATGGAGGCCAGAGAGATGTTTTCACTCAAAGAAAGATTGGCAAATATGTGTATACCTGCATTATTTGGCTTATACAGAAGAAATCGCTCATTGTCTGAAGCCATCTGTCCTTTAGATTGAAATTCCTGCCCTGCTGTCCCTCATAAAAAAAAAAAAAAAAATAAGTAGCCTTTGTCATACCTATTAAAATAATTTTTAGTATATAAATAAATAATATATTTGAGTGTGAACTGAGTGCATTGTTTTCTGACAATAATTGCATTTTAACTGAATAATTCAATGAAAATGCATTATAGTTTAAATTTATAATAAAAGCAATTAGCCCTACAATTAGTAGGACTTAAGTACATCATTATATGTAATTTCATAATGATTTATATTGTCTTTGAAATATAGTTAAAGTACTGCCGAATGTAATGACAAACATTTATAACAAACTAAAATATACTGTAATGTCATTTAATTTTGAAACGTAAATGTCAGGTATTTAAATATATTTCTAATTATGCATTTGTATTAAAGTTTAATATCCTAAATTATGTATAATCAGCTGTATATATATATATATATATATATATATATATATATATATATAAATATATATATATATATATATATATATATATATATATATATATATATATATATATATAAATGATTTATATATTTTTTTAAATCAAACGTTGTGGTAATCAAATTAATGCATACAACTTTAACAAAACTTTCTCTTTGCAAATATAATCAAGTGAAATGTGAACAAATCCTTTCATTCCAGGAAAACAAAGTCCTACACAGGTTTTAATTAAAACATGATTGAAAATTTGTGAAATATTCTGTGATGTTCCTTTCAAAAAAATAATAATAATTTTTTTTTGAATAAACAGCATTATTATTATAATTATTATATTATTAATTTTTAGAAGTACATTCCACTGTAAAATATTAATATTTCTGTCACAATTTCTTCAAGTTAAATAGAACTTTTATTTTGGCGAGTTATAGTGAAGAGCTTTTTTGTTTCTGTGTGCATTTAACAATAGTTTCCTCATGACACTCAGAACAAGCAGACTTCATATTTCAAGTCTTTTTACTTTAATATTCACAGACACTATAGTGCATATTGTGATTTGATGCATTGTACCGTTCTACTTTTGTTTTTACATTTATTCATTCAGAATTCCACGACATTCCATTTTATTCAGTAAATTCCTATTTTAATGACTGGATTTCGTATTCCATCCATATTTGGAACAGCCTTTGCATCAATAGTGTTCCTTTAAACCCAGTCTATTCTGGCAGCTCACTAGGTTTTGGACCAGATTCAATCTTCAATACACAGAGGGCCAGGTCTGTTTTCAAAGTCTATTGTTTGTCCCACACAGACAGTAGACAGGGTTATAAATATACGAGCGCTCAAGCTCAAGGTCTTTATTGGATGAGACCATGCAGTGTGTTGAGGTGTGTGTGCGTGCATGCGGTTGTCTGGAGGGAATGTGGAAGTTAAAAGCTAGTCAAACGTCCCCGACACACTCACAAATAGAGCTGGACAGCGAGCTGCAGGAGGTCTGGACCGCGGAGGGCTTTCTCACCTTCATAACGCGTGTGTGTGACTGTCTGACTCACGCCGGGAGCTGTCAGGCCCTGAACTCAAGAGCCGGCCTGCTTCTGTCCACAGTGCACAGTGAGCCTGTGTTACTATAGCCGGGTTTAACGTTCCCGTGTTCCCAGGGGAGCGAATGCGGCTTCTGTGAGAGCGGATTTCAAGAGACCGTCCCGGTGATCATGTCAGTGTCGTTTTCCTGCTGTTGTGAACTTGAGCAGTAAATCTCTGTTTGTCCCCGAGGGCTGGAGAGAATCGGACTCTGTGTGTATAAATGTGGGAGCACTGTACAGTGTTCATAACCAGACAGAGTCTTTGTGTGTATTGGGATGGATGTAAACATGGTAAAATACCCTGCACGGAGCTGCATTTATGTTCAAATTCTGACCATTTTCAGGCCTAAATATTACAAATTGCGGCTTTCAAATATTTTTAAATGGCCACAATTCCTCTAAAAGTGAAAAATAAAAATCAATTTAATAGTGGTCTTGGTATTGATATATTATGGCATTAATGTAACTTGATGATGATTCTACAATAATGTGTTGTCAATATGCACTACCTTTCAAAAGTTTTGTAAGAAATTAATACTTTTATTCAGCAAGGATGCATTAAATCAGACGTCAGACATCACGCATGGACCGTTGGCTGGACGTCTGATACATACGGTACAAAAATTGGAAACACTTTACGTTTTTGTAGTTTTGGTTGTATTATTCAGGGATTTTTTGGATTATACAGGATTTTCGGGAGATGTGTGTGTCGTGTTCTTTGACATTTCGCCTGGAAACAAAGATCCCGTGACGCCAAACCCCCTCATGTTAGAAGAAAGCCGTCGTGTTTACAGCTGTGATAAAGAGCGCTTATCAGGATCAACTAAACGCTGGATTTTCAAAAGTATGTGAAATATTTAAAGTTTGTGGCATAGAATCTTTAATAATCCAAGAGAATTTTTACACAAGGTCATTTCCATGCCCCTAAACATGACGTGGCACAAACCAAAACGTGATTGGTTGCTTTACCTGTCAGTCATATGGCCTCTTGGGCGGTCCTTAGCCATTCAAAGTCGCCAAGGTTCCCAGACCTTCTGCCGTCAGTCTGAAGGCCTAGCTACGCGAGACTAGATCAAAAGTGACAGTAAAGATATCTATAATGTTACAAAAGGCTGTTATTTCAAAGAAATGCTGTTCTTTTGAACTTTCTATTCATCTGTGAATCCTGAAAAATAAAATGTATCACAGTTTCCAAAAAAAATCATGGGCAGCACAACTGTTTTCAACACTGATTATAATCAGAAATGTTTCTCGAGCAGCGAATCAGCATCTTAGAATGATTTCTGAAAATCATGTGACACTGAAGACTGGAGCAATGATGCTGAAAATGCAGCTTTGATCACAGGAATAAATTACATTTTAACAGATATTCACATATAAAACTGCTATTTGAAATTCTAATAATATTTCACATTTTTACTGTATCTTTAATACTTAGACATTCTTCGACACAGACTCAGAAAACAATTACAGAACAACATGAGAAAGCTGCCTTGTGTGTGCGTGCTTTTTTTTGTTTGGTTAGTGTGTGCCCTGTTTAGACTCAGAGCTCAGCTTTTGAGGAGGCCCTGTGTCGCGATGCCAAGCATAGAAACCACGGAGAGAGTTTAATCCTTTCATACAAAGCCTCTCTCTTACCACAGCAACACACACACAAACACCATCCACGCAGAGGCGCACAGACACACACGGGTCTTAAAGCATTACATTTCCATTCTGAGTAACCATGGCAACCTTAATGTCCAACTCCAAAGAGGGCTTTTTCTCCGTCTGTCTGTCTCTCGCTCTTTCCCTCCACCGCACTGCATTCCTGCACAATAGTGAGCAGCTCCGAGACTCTCTGCAGTTTTAAGGGCAATTTCTTATTCGCTTCGGCAAACTGAGCGGCTCCCTGCACCCTGTTCAGCCTATATATGCTGTCTACAACATCCCAGAATACAAGAGAGTGAGCGTAAGGATCACTGATGCTTCATATCTGACTCTGAATGTTCGTTTAGTACGGGTCAAGAGCATCTTTCTGTTTGACTGGCAGCACTAAACAAACAGATTTCACTCAAATCTCATGCCTTTCGATGAACCGATGGAAATGATAAGTCTGAAAAGTAGGGTTTCTCGTAAGAAGAGTTTGACTGGGTAGCATGAGCAGGTTAGTCTCTGTTGGCAGATACTGTTAGATACCCAACATGCATCTTTCTACATCGACAGCCTTTTAAACATGTATTCTGTCTAGGGCTGTGAATGGATCAAAAATGTACCTAATTAACCTCACAGTTAGCTGTAATTAATCACAATTAATCATGTTAGGTGCATTATTAATTGTGATTAATTAAAACTGAAAATGATGAATACACTACTGTATATATACAGTGTATCTGTAATGTGTACTGATGGATACACATTTCTTCAGTATATACAAACAGAACCACCCACATTGTGTGTGTGTGTGTGTGTGTGTGTGTGTGTGTGTGTGTGTGTGTGTGTGTGTGTGTGTTTAACAGGTGAGCAGATCTATATATCAAATAGATCCATCTCTTTAGCAAGGCAACACTGAACCTTTTATGACCTTCTTAGCACATTCAGCCATAAAATTCATACACACATGAAAATCTAAACATTCGCCCTCAGGCTCTTGAATTGTGTTTCTCTGCCGATGACGTTTATTGGCAAGAAGTGAGCAATTCCTGCTGATCTCCATAAATCATTTTTTTTTCTTCAAGTAGGCCCTCCTGACCCGCAGCCTCTCTATGAATGGATTTAAGGAATATTTAGTTGTTTTTTGTTATGATCCAGAGCGCCGCGTTTACACACAACTCTAATCGTTCGGCGATGACATCATGCAGTCTGTTGACAAGCCTCGCCCGCTGGGTTCTGAGCGAATGATGTCATGATGGGTTTCCATGGCAACCGCGGGCCGATGAGAGCCAGGCGTTTTTGAACGAGACACGCAGCGTACAGGTGCTCCGTTAGTCTCGCCACAAATAGAGGCTACAGATATCAATTTAAGCTGACATTTGGATGTGAAACGTTTATTTAGAGGTTATTGAAGTTGTAAATATCAGTCAAAGCAAACAGCCGCTCTCCACGGCGCTGTTAAATCTCACTCCGTCGGAAAGTGGACGGAAGATCAGCGGGCCATTAAAGCGAGAGCGCTGGAGGGACATGAACACGTGTGTAGCTGTACTAATGCATTACAGCAGAGCTAACACACACACACACACACACACACACACATACACTCACACACACACACACACACACACACACACACACACACACACACAGTTGTGCGCTCACTCACACATACACTCACACACACACACACACACACACACAAAGTTTTAATAGTGTGTGTATATATATATTATATATTATCAAAATATATATATATATATATTATGATTATTGGCTGAGTTCTGAAATGGGCGGGGCTTTGCAGACAGATAGGTGATAATTGTGAAAGTGATTGTAAATTTGTTGTTGTTTTCATTTGCAAATATGGTTAAAATACAGTTCTGAATCAATCTTATACCGCACATCTTGTCATAATAATTGATACATGACATCTAAGTAACAGTGATCAGACACAGAGCGGTTCTCTGTGTGTTTTGGATCGTAATTGTTCGTAATCCTCCAGAGATGTTGCATGTAAGCAGTTTTACCTCGCTGTCGCAGTAATAATATCTGTGCAGCACAAACCTCAGGGTTTGGTTTCATTGCACTCCGCTCGAAAATATCAGTTTTAGTGGCAGTGGGAAAATTGCTTCAGCGTAATTGAATTTGATGGGGGTTTATTCCTCGGCCATCTCGCTCTCACTCTAAATTTTAAGCGATCCTGTCAGGTACTGTACGTCTGCTAAACGGGTCCCTGGTGGCTTTTAGTGGCGGTGTATTTCATTGCTGTTGTCTGGCAGATTCGTACACAGGTTCCTGCTGCTAAAGCTGCTGAGCTTCAGCGTGTCGTAGGAGCTGATCGTGACCTCTGACACATGATGCTCTTAAACCAGTGCTGAAGAGACAATACATATGAGCTCAAGGAAAAACTAGCCTATTATTGAATGAATACGGCACATCATATGCTAAAAACAGATCACAATAAATGTTTCAGACCGTAGTATGCATGTGGTTATAACACGTTATTTATTTATTTATTTGTGTATATATTTATTAGTATATACGTGCATGTGTTATAAATATATAAAAAATCTCTATCTATCTATCCATCTATATAATTTAAATAAATTGCTATATTTTAATAAAATATATTTTTAATGTATATATATATATTATATATATATATCTATATATAATATATATATATAATATATATATATATAATATATGATATCATAAAATATATATTATATATATATATATAAATATATATATATATATATATATATATATACTATATATTAATAGAATATATATATATATATGAATAGATACATAAATACTAATAAGATATAATATACCATATAACAAAATATAGTATATAGCACATAAAATTAATATAACTATATATATTAGCATAAAAATATAGCCAATAATATATATTATATAATTATAGACATAAACACAAATAAATTTTACTGCTAAAAGCAAGGATATTTTTAGACAAAATTAATAAGAAAATGCAAGCAAATAAATAAATAAATAAATAAATATGCAAATACAATATACTACAAAATATTATGAACACAATGTTTGTATGCTATTAAAAGCATTGTTAAATGATTAAATGTTGTAGGAGTTTTATTTTGTTATATTATAACATGATATATTTAATGACATTAAATATGATTATACGTAATTAAGAAAAACTGCTGCTATATTTACCTTAGGCTCATTTGTCACAATGAAAATGGACGGTCAAGCCAAACATTTTGCATTATGGGATGCAGTATTGTATTTTAACTAAATTAAATCAACACTGAATTAAACTGAGTTGTCTTTTTAGAGCTGCTTTAAGGCTGAAATAGTTTTAAAATTAAAGAACTTTGCATTACTGATATTGTAATTTTCTTGTTTATTAATGCGAGTCTGCTTTGAAAGTGTATTGTATGAAGCACTATAGAAATAAATAGACTGTTGTAAAACCTGTATGTTTAAACACATGTAGTAGATTATTCTGAAAATTCACAATATATAAATACTGTATGCATGCATACTTTAAAAATACACACTGTATACTGCAGAAATAGTATGAGGAGTGTATACTGCAGAAATAGTGTTATGAGTGCAGGAGTTTGTTTTTAGTGAAGCCAGTGCTTTTTGTGGAATAAGAGTGACACAAACCAGAAATCGTGACTGACAGGCCATTATCAGCTCGATGGCGGTGTTCGCTTGTGTGTGTGTGTGTGTGTGTGTGTTTCTTGTGGAGAAAGTCACAGAAATTTCCAGCTCAGCCTCTGGGAATTTGCATTCTCATGTCTGTTGCCGCCTCTCCTTTAATTGGACTTGGTTTGACAAGCACATATGGTAATTTATGCCACTGTGACTTTGTGATTCTAGTCGTTTAATAAGGTTTCATTCTGTGCATGTTTTCAGCCGTATGCATGTATATATCTATGTGTGTGTGTGTGTGGTGTGTGTGTGTGTGTGTGTTTGTGTGTGTGTGTGTGTGTTAGTAGCATTGGTGGGAGTTTGAAGTTTCATTGGCCGTCCTTTGTAATCGTCCAGCTTTGGCCTACTTTAGAGTTTCTGACTCAAATACTTTTAGTCTCGCTCTCTTTTTTTGTACAAATCCAATCCAAATCGCTTTCTTGTTCTTCTTCACATTCTGAGACGATTTGTCAGATTACAGTCAGACTTTCGGAAATGTCTAAATTGTACATAAAAAAAAATAAAAAATATTATATAAAATTATATATAAATTTTCCTCCATTTGCATGACTTCCTACAAAGTGTCACTCAAAAGACAGTATGTGACATTTGCTCTTTGCTGAATAATAGTGAATGAGTGAGTGGTTTGGGCATTAAATATGTGAGCAATACTTCTGTTACGAGAACTAGGCTGAATTTTATTTACTTACTTTGATAGGAAACACTAAAACTATAACTACTATAAATGATACCTTATAAATGTAGATTTAATGCATTAATTATGCCTCGTAATGCACCTTATAATGCATTGTATGATCTTAAGAATAATTATAACCACAGTTATAATACATAATTATACTTATCTATTCATTGTTACACCTTTAGAAAATATAATGCATTAAAACAAATATAATGCAACTATTGTATAATGCATTTTAACTTTAGGTTTCAGCTTGTTCTATATTTGTCCATCTGTGTGTGTCTCTCACAGACAACAGCGATAAACGCACATGTTTATCATCCAGACCCTCAGGACTGGACCCAAGCCACACCGAGAATGAATTAAAGGACCCCTTAAGCCCACAAGGTTCATTTTGCCAAGTGCCCAGAGAGAGAAAACACACACACACACACACACACACACACACACACACACACACACACACACACACACACACACACACACACACACACACACACACACACACACACACACACACACACATGCTGCCTCACAACACGATGCAGAGCTTCAAGGCTGGTGAATCTCTGCTCTGTCCAATGCAGAACATAAATAAACGGCCTCGAACAGTTTTGAAATGTGGAAATGATATCTGAGAACAAATATGTGACACAAAATGCTGTAATGCTGTGCAAATTGCTGGTGTGGTGTTTTTGGGAATAACTCATTTTAAGGGAAACGGTCTTGTAATATGTTTTCATTTAATGCAACACTTTGTCTCTGTGTGTGTGTGTGTGTGTGTGTGTGTGTGTATGTGTGTGTGTGTGCTTGCACAACAGAGGCTTGCTTTATTATTTTTGGAGCACATCGCAGCATGAGTCTAGTCTACCGCGGCTAGAGGTGCATTAGACACTAAAGTGCACATATATGCATTTGCATGTGTGTGTGTGTGTGTGTGTGTGTGTGTGTGTGTGTGTGTGTGTGTGTGTGTGTGTGTTTGGCTGTGCTTCGGAGGTGTTTGGCAGTCAGACGGTTGGAAGGCAGGAGACGGCGATCAGTCACTCAGCAGGGAAGTATAATGAATGGAAGTAGATGAAGACACACACTAACCCAATAGTGTGTATTGTGTAGGATTGAGATTGAAATGTTATATTGTAGAGTTATGGGTGAGGGTTATTGTGTTGGGATAAGGTTTATCATGTAGGTTTAGAGTTTACGCTCATTTGGAGTTTGGAGTTAAGGTGGAGGCATTAGTGTGTAAGCAAACCCTTGGTAAAAAGAAGGGCACTTATTTGTACTGAATGTGTACTTGAAGTGTACTTCAAATCATAAAAGTATTTTAAGATTTGTATTATCTGTGCTTGCAGATAATATTATATCAATGAATTTAATGGCCACTTAAATTACGTAAAGAGAACATTTATTTATTTTAAGATTTATTCCTCTAATTTGTAAAATTATTTGGTTTATGAAGCAATACCAAATATCTTTATTTCTATATTTTTTTTTTACATGTTTATCTAACTGTGGCAGTTTATATTTATTTATTCATTTTTTTTTGTTGCTGCTTGTCTGTTCTTTTTTCCTTTGTGCTTAACTAAACTTTAAAACCATAAGTGAATTAATAAAAAAAGAAAGACACTTCCATGACTTAAGTACATTTTTTAAAAAGTTCACTTTGTGATAATGTCAAATTAAAAATGTTATTTTAACATATTTTTTAAATCTTTTTTTTTTCTTAAATGTATCTTTAAATCTTAAATGTACATTTGTAGATCACTGTGATTGCAGATAACATTAAAAGGCAAGTAAAGTGTACTTAAAGAGACAGTTGTGCAGAAGTGACTTTTTAATAGTATTTTAAATTATAAAATTCTTTAAAAATGTAAATCATTATGTTTGAATAATCTTTTGTCGTGATTTGATGTGTTTACTGACTTACTAAAGCACATGTGAAGTACATAATTCATTTTACAATTTTAATAGTGTGTTATTCAGTTTACATTTAAAGTTAATATATTTTAAATACACTAAATTTCAACTTCATCATTACAAATAACACCCCATAAAATTATTACTAGAAATGACATTAAAGTATTTTTAGTTTATCATAAAGGCCTGTCAGTACATTCAGCAGAACCTTAACCATATTTCAAAAACAATTTAATTATGATATTATATTACATATAAAGATGTACTTAAGTCCTACTTAAGTCAGTCAAAAACACTCTAAAGTTCAGCTAATTGCATTTAAAATAAATTTTATGTAAACTATAATTCATTTTCATACAATTGCAATTAACATTCACTTAAGTATTATTTTACTCTTTTAAAGTAGCTTTTTTTTTAAAGTGTGCTTTTTCACAAAGGTAAGGTTTAGGTTTATGGGTTGCTATACATTTGTGATATGTAGAAAAGTTAAGTGAAAAAATATTAACATTTGCAAATAAATTTAGGAGACAGATCTAGTTTTTCTCATGAAGAATAAGATACAGAGTTATTGTGCAGATTTAGGGTTTAGGCTTATAGGTTTAGACGTTCGGGTTCAACAGTAGTGTGTTATTTGGTTCTTTTGCTTTGTGATAAATTCATTCGCAAACATCAATATACAGTAAGTGTCGCCTTTATTTATATAGTGTTTTATACAATACAGAGTGTGTCAAAGCAGCTTTACAGTTTCAAACAGGAACATAGTTTGTCAATGATGCAAGAGGACACTAACAATCAGTCAGTTCATTGATGATTCAGTGACGTCGTCATCCAGTAAAGTTCTCATCAAGTAGTGTCTGTGTGATCAAGCGACAACACTTATTTGATTCTCTAAGTCTCACTGCAAACTGAAATTATAGTGATTTTGTAGCACACACACACACACACACATTGTATAGTCGTCTTGTAATGTGTCTGTCCTGTCTGTCCTCTGTGCCAAATTGAAAAATTACAAGCGATGGATTTCCACTCCGACATGAACAAACAGCTCTTAACGTCAACAAATCCAGGCGGCTGACATATCAGCCCTCATTTTTTTGTAAACATTATCAAGTGTGTGTGTGGTTATAGCCGGCGGTCTGGCCCTTATTTAAATGTCAGCGGCCTGACTTCAGCGCTTGCTTTCTGAATGTCCATCAGTGAGCGGCTTGTTTGTGTGAGCCTGCCGAGAGAAATATAAAGTGAAGCAGTTTATTGTGACTACAATGCCTATAAACAAAGAAAAACACATTTGTTTAATTAATAAAGAGAATTAAATGAAATTGGGTAAACTGAGAACATGTAGCAGCCATGCAACTGTACTTTATACAAAGCAAGGGACTGATTGATTGATTTGATTGATTGATTTGATTTTTTAGCAATAAATTGTTATAAACAATTAACAAATTAAACAATTCTACTATTCATTTTTATTATTTATTGTTTATTGTTTATTATTATTATTATTTTTTAATTAGCTGTAGTTTTTAAAACATTTTGGTTCTTAGGATTTTTTTAAACTTCTATATAATAATAATAATAATAATTTATGTATGTATATATATATATATAGAGAGAGAGAGAGAGAGAGAGAGAGAGAGAGAGGAAGATAGAGAGAGAGAGACTAATATTGTTATCTTATATTATTATTATATACACACACAAAATTAATATATCCTATATATATATATATATATATATTATATATATATATATTATATATATATATATATATATATATAATTACTAGTTTCTTTTTTCATTTTAGATTTAGTCTAGGTTTTATTAATTTTTGTTATGCACTTTTACATGTATTTTTTTTTTTTTTTTTTTTAAATGAAAGTATTTTTATTTTTGGTTATTTCCGTTAGTTGCCAAAACATTTCTAATTTCAACAGTTTGTCTAATATTTCTATTTTACTTTTACTAGCATCAGTTAACAAAAAATGTTTTTCTTCATAGTTTTAGTCAATGCTGCACCATTTAATCAACTCCACTAATATATTGTTTTCATTTAAAGCATCATATTTACATCCCTAATAAAGTTTCTAATAAAAGTCTTCATTTCCAGCTGACTGGTTTGTAACTCAAGTTTGCTGAATCGAATCAAAGACACGGTTTCTCTCATTTGTGTTTGTTTTGGACCCTGCGCTGGTGATTCTGAAGGAGCATCAGATTTCGATGTCGATGGGTGAAGACATCAGCACACACGGCTTAAGCAGAACATATCTATTGCCTTCCCAAATCCACAGTGATTTATTGACTGGTGTCTTTTGAAAACCAGCCCTGTGTTCAGGAGCGGAAAGCGGTTCGCTGCAGCTAACGAGTCGACGGTGGTTTGATAATTAGGATGTTTGCCGACACATGACTGTGGCTTTAATCAATAGCTCGGCGTTCTGCCATTGATTTCTGTCATTCTCATTTCCTCATGTCCCGGAGATGTTTGCGTTTGAGTTTCAGAGCATCGGTTTGGAAAATATCCCATCGGCGGCAGTCAAACGCACTTGTCCGTGTGGATTCAGAGGCCTGGGATCCGGGATTTGCAGTGTAATCCTCATTGTGCTGCATAATTTACTCTAATCTAAAACAAATCCCAATCATCCCGTGCTGAAACCCGATTATTTTGCGGTGGTAGATCTCATGTGATGTGAGAAAAGGTTTTGTTTTCTGCGCTCGACCTCACCTGACCTGAATTCGTGTTGGCAGATTCTCTGAGGACGGATGAATTCTGAGCAGATTTGTTTCAATCCTCTTAAACTCTGAGGAATAATTGAGAAATGTTGAGTTCAGTGTTGGGATGTGTGATTTCTTATGGGACGATCCTGCATCGTAACTGGCTGGCTGGACCCACTGGTTATTATGGGATGGAGTAGCTTTTAATGCGATGTCACGACAACATAACAACCAATCAGAATACTTGATACGTGAACTCACTGAAGATCATAAATAATTTTTCCAGCTTTACAAACTCTATAATGACAGCTGCTGTTTTTTTTTCTTTTTTATATATGCATATTATATGTAATGTTAAATAATTATTTATATATTATTTTGTTTCAATTTTTTTTGCATATTTTATATTAGTTGTATTAATTATATTAATTGTATATTTTATATTATATTTAATTTTATATTTTTTTAATTTATTACACATTTTACATTTATTTTTTTATATAGGTATGCATGATTTATATATATATTTTTTTTACATTTTTATATATATTTTTTTATTTGTTTGCACTTTTTTATAATAACATACATTTCTAAGGTTTATTATTGCACATTTAAAATTTACATTTCAGTCTATAGTGGTCTTGTAAGGTTATGGTTTTGGTTAATTATACTATATGCATTGTTTTATCATATATGATATTACATAATGTTGACTTTTTATAATTTTGCATATTTTGCATTTGTACTGTAATTATGTACATTTATCATGTTTATTTTTGTGGATTTTAAATTTAAATTTGCAGGAAGCTTTCTGGTAAAGTTATGGTTTGGTTTGTTACACAATTATTTACATATTTATAGCTTATTTTATATTATAGAATTAAATATGCATATAGGTATAATGTTTATCACAAATGTCAAATCTAAAATTGCTGAAAATTATGTTATATACTGTCTTTTAAAATATATAATGTATGTGATGTTTCATAGTTGTTTAAACACACACACACACACACACACACACACACACACACACACACACACACATATATATATTATGTTAAATTGCAGAGAGTTTTCTTGTCAGGTTCTGGATTGGTTTATTTATATCAGCTTTATTCAGTGTGTTGTGATTCCTGGTTTAGACAGCTGAGTAAAGGTGTGTGTGGATAATGAAATGGCAGTAAATACGTTCAGGCTGATTTTGCACATGGGTGCTTTTGTCCTCTGAATATTAGTCACAGTTTCACATACACACTGATGCGCTTTGTACAGAAGCACACACACCCACCCCAGCACTCAGAAAGCATTGGTTCCCTCTCATTAGCCACATGCTAACGGTTCAATCATCCGCGAGTGTCTCAGGTGCTGGGCGTTCATCACACACTGATCCGCTGACATTACTCTGACATTGAGCCTCATGGAAGATTTCATCTTTAAACGATCGCCATGATTCTTTAAAACTCAATTTCAATGTGGCATATTTCCCAGAGAAACTGAATATTCAGCAGGAAATAATGTGATGCGGATCACAATTGATAATTTATGCCACGGTTAGGTTATATGACGGTATAAAACACGTGACCATAGAAAAGTGTCAAACGGTACAAAATCTGCTGCACTGTTAATGCTGCAATATATTTGTGTAGCTATTGCATAGCTGTGTACACAATATCAACAAAGGAACATGTTATAAGTGGAACCAGTTTCAAACAACCATTTGTGATTGCAAGCATTTACGATCAACTGAAATGTACTTTAATGTCATTTCTATTGAAACTTGTATCTCATGTATTTGAATATATTTGAAATTACACATTAGTAATGATGCATTTCAAATGAGTACATTTAAAATGTATTCACTTTAAATGTATTATTGAATAGCACAATGCAGATAA
>NC_056578.1:41562332-41604832 GCF_018340385.1 Cyprinus carpio
AGGACTCCGAAAATATCAGTATCAGATTATGGATGTACAGAGACCGAAACCCTGTGGGTTTATTAATTTAGGTTGCTTTGGGGTCAGTAATTAAATCATCGAGGGCAAAATGAGTCCCATGTTTCATCTGTTTGTCTGATTTCTCACTCTGAAGAGGAAATGTGTCCAGAACGGCAGCAGAGACAGTGTTCAGATGCAAATAACTCGCTTCAAAACTACAATCGACCAATTTGGTGTCCAATTTTGTTTCCTCCTTAAAATGGTGCTTTTGGCCTCACCTTAGCTGCTTCACTGTATTCATCTACAGGTAGATACCGTAGATAGATAGATAGATAGATAGATAGATAGATAGATAGATAGATAGATAGATAGATAGATAGATAGATAGATAGATAGATAGATAGATAGATAGATAGATAGATAGTAAAATGTACAATTACAATACATTAGTGTACAACATAACATTACAAACAAAACAAACAAACAGGATGCTCTTTCTGGAGTCTCGGTCTCCGCTAACTGTGGAGCGTGTCACAAAAATGAACTGAAACTCATTTTGTAAGCTACTTGCCTCACAGACATGAGAAATATATCTATAGAAAGCTTGAAATGTCTACTTCAAAACAATTCAAATCGAAAACTAATTCTCTAAGAAGGATTCAGCATTGTTAGCTTCATCTTTGCAGCGGACACGGAGTCAGGTAATAAATAATTATAATATCCCATATTGCCATTTTCCCCAACACATTCATACTCATAGCCATTAATACTTTTCTCGGTGCTTTGCAGCAAGCAGGGGCGGACTTAACTTGACTGTCCAGACTTAACCGGACCTAGTCTAAGAACATATATATTAACCTCAGAGAAGAAAGCATCGTGTTTCGTGTCATGATTTTATTTGTCTTAATGTTTGAAAATGAAAATGATTTTATGACTAAGGTTGGGAACCGGTTCTGTTCTTTGAAAAGAACCGGAACTGTGAGCAATTTCTAAGTTTCGGTTCCGAAAAGGGTTCTGGTGCAACACGTGACCAAGCGCTGTGAGCAGCCTTTTCCCGGTGTTCTGATGATTCGGCGTTTCCCTTAACAGATGTCACAAACCAAATAACAGAAATGCTGCCCTGCCTCTTTAATTTCTGAGCACATTGATTCCAATGACGTGCACTCCACAGACACATCACGTCTTTAACTACCGAACACATCGTTTTCCACGACTGTACGCACACTCGCGCCTTTGATAACTGTGCATGTGGTTTTGTCTGCCTGTAAATGTACCGGCAGCGTGCAGCACCTGCCGCCACTAAATTACATTATATTTGTCCCATATTGTCATTAATATACATACTGACTTTAACTTGGACCACTAAATAAATAGACTGCTATTGTTATGTGAGTATTAGGGTTAGATTATTTAGTGTACAGGTCATTTTAAGAGTGATAAACAAAGTGATAGAAAATATTTATTTTCATGCACTTAAATGTTTAAAAATGTGGAAACCACTCATTGCATCACAGCATCTCCTGACTGCATTATTATTTGTAAAATAGGGGCTTTATGGAGTGTGTGTATACATGGTTATAAGTATAACAGTTTGTATTTCATTAATTTAGGGAAATGAGCAAGTGTCTTATCCCTCAAGGGACTATTTGGCCAACCAGCTTATTTCTGCTTGAAAAGCAAAATGTTATTCATAGTATAAAAAACATCAACTTTGAAGCACATGATGGACTAGCATTACTCAACATTACTTACTACCTTCCAGCAACACTACATTCAATGAAGGTAAAACAGTAAAAAACATAATAATATTTCATTTAAATGGAATCAGAATCGGATAAATTTCTAAAAATGCCCAACCCTACTTATGAAGATCCGTATACTGTAATATATGTTGAATTTTGACATTGCCAACCTTTAAATTAAGTTGACAGTAAGTAATAAACAGTACTGAGCATTGAGTAGTTGAGTATTGTGCATTTTCCTTACCACTATTTTTAATAGTTGTTTAATGATTTTAATGGAACCGGAATTGGAACTGGAACTGGAAAATTTCTAACAATTCCTAACCCTATTTATGACATTTTAATTTTTTTTTGTTAAAAGATTGCAGAAAGTTACAGTTCATTAAATGGACAAGTGCAAGGTTGTTGTTGTGTTTTTTTTTTTTTTTTTTTTTACGTCTTCTTTTGTGATCTAAAAAAAAATAAGGTAGCCTTATATGGCATTAGAACAGCATCAGGTTGACTAATTATTTGCTTAAGTTGTGAAGGGTTAAATAAACTAAAAACTAAGAGAGATAGAGCGAGCAAAATGAGGGTTAGGTGTAAAAGAGCACATAGTTATTATGTTGGGGCCCCATACCTGAAATTTGCTTAGGGCCCTCAAATCACTAATTCCAAGCTTTATGCATGTGCTTTAGTGTGGAATAGGCTAGCTAGCCTATATATTAAAAGGCTAAATATGGTTAAATATCCTTAAGTAATTTAATTAAACATGCAATCAGCCAAATAAGGGCTTAAATGAATGACTAGAAAATTTTTTAGTCGGGGACAGCCTTAGTTTTCTTCTGTTACTCTTCCCTGCTCTGAAGGCACGCTCACTGCTGCTGCTTAACACTGTGTGCGCCCATCTCGTGTTGCTTCCACCAGCGCAGCGCATCTTTTCCATCACCTTAGCTGATGAATGTCTTAAATATAAAATGAAGGAGAAGCCTAAAACAGGCCTGAGCTATGACGTGAAAATCGGCACGAAGCCCGGCTCTAGGGATGTAAGTAAGTCAGGCCCCGTCAGACTCGGGCTGAAATGCAGGGCTCTGAATGGGTGCCGTTAGATTGAGAGTCCAAACAGCTGATAAAAACATCACAATAATCCACAACTAATCCACAGCACTCCAGTCCATCAGTTAATGTCTTGTGAAGCAAAAAGCTGCAACAAATCCATCATTAAGATGTTTTTAACACTTCCTCCAGTGAAAATGTGGTCTAGATCAGGTGAGAAATCTGCACAGATCAAGCAGCGTTTACAAGACAAAACAGCTCTAAATAAATATGTGGTTGGATGTTAATGTGAGAGACAACAGGAGATGGACATTTTCACCGGAGGAAGCGTTTTTATGGATTATGGACTCATATTTTTACCAGAAGCAATTTGAAGTTTAAAACTGTTTTAAAGAAGTAGGCCTACACTTATTTTGATGTTGACTAACATACTAAACCTCACGTACAGCACCTGATTATCATTTTAACTGTAGTGTGTTGTTCAATATTACATTTAAAATTAATTTAATTACATTTTTAAATACATGACATACAAGTTTCAACAGAAATGACGTTAAAGGATATTTTGGTTTATCATAAATGCTTGTCAGTACATGCGGCAGTACTTTAACCATATTTCAATAGACAATGGAAGTAATGCAATAGAAGTAGTCAAACATCACTCTAATTGCTTTTCACATACATTTAAACTCTAATAATTTTTTATTAGCGTTCCTGCTAACACTAACGTTTGCGTTCTCGTCGCTCCAGGTCTCGACGCTGCTGTCGTTCTCTATAGGTCATGTTTGTGTGTTTGACTTTGTAAAGAGCCGGTGTCAAGCGTTAATTGTTGATCCTGCGGTTCGGTGGAAATCACAGTCCCAAAGCACTTAATTTCCCTTTAACACGCGCACTCACAAACCCTCCAGACGCGCTGCAGCAATCAAACACAATCACCGCCGGCACCACAGCCATTCATTTGGAGGTTTTTAAGTGCAGTCAGGCCTCGTGTGTCTGAGACGGGTGAATCTCACCAAACGTCTGGGTCATGTTTCAGACCAAAATAAGAGTACAGCACAAATGACATTCTGCGTTAGGTGGATGCTTCATCTGAAGCGATGTACACAGCCATCCAAGGTACATTTTCAGTTTGTGTGGGTGGAAATAAAACCATGACCGTGTTGTCGTCAGCGTCAAGTTCTTTCATTTGAGTCACAAGAATGAAAAATCAGGAACAAAAGAGTGAAAAAGCACTCCATATAACACAATCTGATCAAAAGTTTTGCTTTTAAGATTTTTTTTAATTTTTTTTTTATTTTATTTTTTATTTCTTGATGCCTGTCCATTTTATTACAATTTGCCTCAAATATTTAAATACTTTTTTTTTCTTTAAATCAGCACACATCACTTCACTTTCAATTAAAATATATTGTTTTTCTGCATTACAGTAACAACAACAACAATAATAATAATAATTATTATTATTACTACTACTATGGTTGTTGTTGTGTAATAAATACATTTTTATAATAATAATAATAATTATTATTATTTATTTTATTTATTTTTTTACTTGGGAAGAAATGTGCTTAATTGCCATGAATATAATGCTTTAAAGCAGACATTATTATTATTATTATTATTATTATTATTATTATTATTATTATTATTATTATTATTATTATTATTATTGTTGTTGTTGTTAAATAGTTTTTTTTTTTTAGTTTTTATTTAAACAGGTATATTTTATTGTGATTTTCACCAACAATGTTATTCTGAAATAACATATAAAGATGTACCAGGAAAAAAAAAAAATGCTGAAAAAATCACTCTATAGTTCAGTTTATTTTGTTTAATATAAATTTAAACAATAAACCATTTTCATTTAAATTTAATTTACAAGCAATTAAGTGTTTGATTTCCTCATTTTACATTACTGTTCTGTTAATTTATAAAGAAGAAGAAGAACAATTGCTATTCTGTTAATTAATATAAATAACTAAATAACTAACTGACTAAATAAATAAATATTTTATTTTAAATAAAGTCTTTATTCACTTTAAACAATATATAATGACGTATTTCTTGGTTTTGACTTTATTTCTGTCTCCCCGTCATGTTGTAGACAGCTGTCGTGACCTCTCTGTCTTTTGCTCTCGGTGAGTCAGATATGATTGCCAGGTATTGACACGCTAGTTGTAACGCGGTTTCTCGCTGATTGATGCACTGACATGTTTAAAGTGATGTAGCTGGAAGACACCTGGACACTTGAGGAAAAGTGCTGGGTTCACTCTGACGTGTGTGTGTGTGTGTGTGTGTGTGAGAGAGAGAGAGAGAGAGAGAGAGGGAGAAACACCTGCAGCCTGTAGTTATTAAATCAGCAGTGTTGACATGCTTTAATATGTTTACTCTTATCAGCTACACACACATTTCCATTCATTCATAATTCAGCGGCTGCGGCTCCTCAGAGGTCAACCAGCACAAGCGCTTTAATACGAGTTTAAGGCTGCTGCTGGACTTTATCTGACAAGCAGCAAACGGCTGTTAATGTGTCTGTTTTCTCGCTCTTAACGAAGCGTTTCACTGTAATCAGGAGACGAAACACTTCTCTAATCAGCCGTTAAGCACTGACTCAAAATCAGTGTGAAATGCCATTCACGTTTTATTTTCAGAATATGATATGTTTCATAGTGAAGCAGTATATTTGGAATCTAGAGTCTGTTTGAGCCCTGAATAATTCAGCTCTTAATATGCTAAAGTAAAGCATTACTCAAAATATCACTGTCAGTCACACACCTTGTGGAAAAAATAAGTGCACTAATTTTAGTGAATGTACACTTGTAGTGTACTTCAAAACTTAAGAGTCTTAAAAAAAAAAAAACTGTTTGCAGATTATATAAGATGAATGAAATAAAAAAGTTTTTTTTTTACCTATTTTGAAGCACATACTAAAGCAAATGTAATGTACTTGATTGTCATTATCAAATGTATTGTGTTATTCAATATTAAATATATTTTAAATGTACTGAATTGCGATTTGATAATTAATATATTAAAATTCTATAATTTAGTTTAGTATAAATGCTAAAAATAGTAGTAAAAAATATATAATTTTAACTTTTAACACACATTAACTAATAATAATGTAATTGCAAATATATGCAACAAGTTATATTTAAGTTTTTAAATTATTATATAAATAAGTTATTATATAAATATATTATTATTATTATTATTATTATTATTATTATTATTATTAATAATAATAATAATAATTGTATTATTGATTCTAGTAAAGTATTATTATTAATTATTAATTATTACTACTAGTAATGTATTATTTTATATTAAAATTATCTTAATAATAATAATAATAATAATGTGTAATAAATGCATTTTTTACTTGATGGGAAATGTAAATTGTCATGTAGATACTGTCTTAATGCTAATAATAATACTAATACTGCTACTAATAATAATACAAAAGGTATATTTTCGTTTTTATTTAAACGTGAATTTTCTTGAGATTTCCACCAATGATGTAATTATGATATACTGAATATAGTAAAAAAAAAAAAAAACACTCCAAAGTTCAGCTAATTACATTTGATATAAACTTAAACTGTAATACAATTTCACTTAATTGTAATTAACATTCAGTGAAGTGTTTGGAAACCTTGTATTCACTTCACATTTGTGTGTATTTTCTATTAAAGAATATTATTTCAGTAATAATTATTCTTTATAAAGTATGCTGAAGTATGCTTTTTACAATTTAGTCATAACATACATACAGTAAGTTATTCAGAAAGGAAAGGTATTGAAGACATGCCAGACATCGAGAAGAAAAGAAACCACAAATACATACAAACACACATAATATCCAAAATAAATACACAAATACATTACTAAAAGTACAAATTACCTTAATTTTTTTTAAGTGTATTTTTTTTTTTTTTTTTTTTTACAAAGCAACACTTTTTGTATGTATGACATCACAGTTTGTGGGCGGAGCCTCATCTAACATATCATTTCATGTTGAATCCCAGTAGTTTTCATTTGATTCTGATCTGCGCTGCTGAGATACAGACACACACACACACACACACACACACACACACACACACACACACACACACACACACACACACCTGATAATAACCTCCTTCATCTTCACTCCTTGAATCGCTAATAGCTTTGCTACACGCTGATTTGAGATGCGCGCGCAAGTGTGTGTGTGTGTGTGTGTGTGTAGAAACGGACTTGAAACCCAGTTGGTATCTATGGCAGCAGAGTGGTGTCCATGGCAACCTGCTGGTCCTCACTTTGGTGATCTTTGAGTTCTAGGGCTCTTCTGACCCCTCATGTCAATAAGCTCCGCCCACTTCGCCAATGTGAACCAATCAGAAACAGTAGCTCTGGAGAGCTGCCAGTGATCATACTGGTGGGAATGGCAATCCCAGAATGCATTGCGTAATGTTTAGTCAATAAACCCAAGATGGCTGAAAGAGTCATTTATTTGAAATGTGCAGCTCATAAGGTTTTGTAGAGATGTTATATGCTCTCTAGCTCTGCCTGTTAATCTGCGTAATCCTGTTTTATCAAAATAAAAGATTACAGAGCCAAAGAGTTCATGCAGACTTGCACATTTAGTGTGTGTGTGTGTGTGTATGTGTGTGTATGTTTGTGTGTGTGTGTGTGTGTGTGTTGGTGTGTGTGGGTGTGGTGTGTGTGTGTGTGTGTGTGTGTGTGTGTGTGTGTAACACACACTACTGTTTCAAAGTTCTCTCCATAATGTTAAGTGATACCTTTTACACCGTCTTACTCAGTTCCCTTTTTAATGTAGTAAATCAAAAGTAGATCATAAGTAATGTTATTTGTTTTTTAAAGATTTTAACTATAAAACTGTAGTTATGCTAATTAAAATAGGAAACTTTGTTGTCAGTTGACAAGCAATATTACATCTCAAGTGCATTGTCTGTAAATTTGCAACAATCAAATGAACAGAGGCATAGAATAGTGCATAAGTATGTGATTTGGGATGCATCTAATCTTTCTGTGGTTTACTTTTAAAACGTTTTAAAATGGATCATCCGAGTCTATTATGATCCAGCAGGCTGTACTAAAAGATACTGTGGCTGCCAGTTGCCCGTCCCAAAGAAACTGTTTTCTATGTGAATATCTGTTAAAAATGTTTTCTGTGATGCGCAGCTGAATTTTCAGCATCATTCCTCCAGTCTTCAGTGTCACGTGATCCTTCAGAAATCATTCTAATATGCTGATTTGCTCCTCAAGAAACATTTCTGATTATTATCAGTGTTGAAAACTGTTGTGCTGCTGAATATTTTTTTTTTTGGAAACTGTGATACATTTTATTTTTTCAGGGTTCACAGATGAATACAAAGTTCAAAAGAACTGCATTAATTTTAACCAGAAATCTTTTGTAACTTATATATTTAATGCATCCTTGATAAATAAAAGTATTAATTAAAAAGTATAAATAAATAATCATAAACATAACATAATCTAACTGACCGCAGACTTTTGAAATGCATGTGTGTGTGTTGAACTAGTATTTTAGTAGTAATATTTTATTTTATTTTATTTTATTTTATTTTATTTTATTTTATTTTATTTTATTTTATTTTATTAATACCCAAAGTGAGTTTTTTTAAAGGTCTAGCTCACTTCTAAGCTATTGTTTGTCCTCAAAATGTACTTATGTAAATGCGCCTCACACACACACATGCTAACAAATTATTGTATGAATGTTTTTCATGAACAGATTTAAGTGATAAATGTGACATGTCTTTGTGTGTCTTGCTGTTTGATTTAATGTCTGTCATTGCTAAATTCTCTTTTATATCTCACAGCTGTCTTAATCATTTACTGCTTCAACTAGTTCTATTTCTTTCTCACACACACACACACACACACACACACACACACACACACACACACACACACACACACACACACACCCACACACACACACACACTCACTCACTACACCACACACACACAACACACAACACACACACACACACACACACACACACACACACACACACACACACACACAACTCACTCACTCACCACTCACACACACATCACACACTCCTCACGCCCTCACAACACGGCATACACAGGTGCATCTCAATAAATTAGAATGTTGTGGAAAAATTAATGTATTTCAGTAATTCAACTCAAATTGTGAAACTTGTGTATTTTAGTTAAATGTGAGCCAAAATCATCACAATTAAAAGAACCAAAGACTTAAACTACTTCAGTCTGTGTGCACTGAATTTATTTAATACACAAGTTTCACAATTTGTGTTAAATTTCTGAAATAAATGAACTTTTCCACAACATTCTAATTTACTGAGATGCACCTGTACACACAAACACACACACACACACACACACACACACACACACACACACACACACACACACACACACACACACACAATCTCTATAGTTTGTTTTCTCTGATTCTCCACAGGTCTCTGCTGGAAGTTTTGCTGCTACACAAACATGTTGTATATCTCGTATTAAGTTCGGGTGCACAGTGTGTACGTTTTTCTGTCCTAAACTCATTTTGTGCATCCGCTCGCTTGAGTTTGAGTAAACACTGTTGGTTTGGACCAAACAATCATTGTTTACAGACTTCATTGTGACACAAAGCAGATGCTTGTTGTTCCTCAGGTTGTTCTGGAGAAGAAGAAAATGTTGAATCTTGCTCTGATTTTCTCTCTCTGTCTCTGTTTTTTTCCTCCATGCCTAAAATAGAGGTGGAACAGAAAGGTAAAGACGTGTTTCTTTCACCCCGTAAAGTGTCTCTGTGTCGGCTTTCTGCCAACATGTTTAACATTTTCTCAAGTAAACCATCATTTTTTTAATTTGTTTTTATTTATTCATGCCTAAAAGATTATTCTTAACACTGGCTTTGTGATATTTAAGCACACCGTTCAGTGTTGAGGTCTGTGTGTTTGTTAATATTATATTTGATCAGAGGAAATGTTATGTATGTGGCAGAGATGGTGTTGTGGTGGGCTCATGTCTTCTCATAGTTTCCAGCTTCATTTCAGTTCATGTGTGTTATAATGCTCTTCTCTTTGTGCTGCTCAAAACACACACACACACACACACACACACACACACACACAAACACACACACACACACACACAAACACACACACACACACACACACACACACACACACATAGAGCGAGAGAGAGAGAGGGAGAGAGCACTCATGTGACATTTTCATTAAAAAAAAAAAAAAAGTTTATTTATTGGATGAAGATGAGTACAATGTGATATGATTTTCCAGAAGAGAAAACTATACATTTTAAAGGTATATTTAATTTAATATGGTTTTTTTTATTGTATGTTACTTCATTTATTAATATATATATATATATATATATATAAATAAATATATATTATACATGCATATTATAGTGAAATAAATATTGTTTATGTAGCATGCATATGATAGACTTATTATTATTATTATTATTATTATCTGTTGTATTATTGTTGTTGTTGTTTAATTATAGATTACTTCAAAGCAGAGACAGACTGAAAAGCATTAAACTTCACAAACAAAAGTCTCTCTCTCTCTCTCTCTCACTCACACACACACACACACACACACACTCAAACAAATAAATAAATAACTGAATTTGCTTTTATGGGGTATTTAAGCAATTTAATGGGCAATGTATTTTATTGCATTTTATAATTGCATTTTAATGCAATTATAATGCAGTTTATATTTATATATATAAGTATACACATTTACATCGTTTAAAAATTCAAACCCACATTTATCAGACACACACACACACACACACACACACACACACACACACACACACACACACACACACACATACAAACTTTATTAGGCAGACAGCATCAAACGTGAAAACATGCAAATGAGCTAACACTTGAAATGACAGTAATAGTAATTAATCAAACTATTGAGAAATGACTTGTTTGTGGAATCATTTGAAAGTGATTTAAATGAACCAATTCATTCATTCATTCACAAAAAGCATGCACTGGCAAAATATTGTTTATTATTATTATTATTATTATTATTATTATTATTATTATTATTATTATTATTATTATTTATACTTTATCGATATAAAAAAGATACAATTATGTCCATTTAGAAAAACAACAAGAAAAACAACAACAACAAAAGGGTTTTTAATAATCCTGTTTTTCTCTGGTGTTGATGCAAAAACAGCAGTAAAAGTGTTTACAAGCAGAGTAAAATCAAACACTTTTTTTGTTTCTGTTAATAAAATCATAAAATAATTAAAATTTATTAAGCATAATTGCATTAAAATTGCACAACAAACTCACAGATATGCAGCATTGCTGACTATGCGATAATATCAGAGACGAAGACGGAAACACATTCATGTATCATCCTGAATTTATTACAAAACTTTTATATATATATATTTTTTTTCACACACGCGTCCAGTTTGTCTGTTTGCGGCTATAAATATTATGCATCCTTTTTCATCTGCCAGCTAATTAGATCTTCCAGCATCAGTGTATCGGATAAGTGCTCGCAGAGCCCCGTTAGCACTTTAACAGTAATGATATTCATAATCTAATTCCCATTTAAAACATCCAGTGAAGCCCAATCAATAACCCGGCCAATGAGCTGTCAGCATTTTAAATGACATCGTTACGATGATAGGTGCTGTAACACACACACTACACACACTAACACACCACCACACACCACACATCACGGGACACAACACACACAACACACACACACAACACACATCAAACACAGTCACACACAACACACACAACACCACCACACACACACACCCACACACACACAAACACACACACACACACACACACACACACACACACACACACACACACGAATACACACGTGTGATTGTGTAGATCTCAGGTAGTTTTGCATTTGTTCTGATTCTGTGTTTCTCAACTGCTGTTGCTTACACGTGTGATTGTGAATTTTTTTTTGTTAATCGAGTTCAGATTTTGTGTTTGTTGTGAGGTGCTAAAACATTGTTTATTTTTTTAATATCACCATGAACTGCACAGACATAAAACTATTCCAAAACAGTAACTGGCAGGCTGAATAGGAAAACTGACCATTTTGTTTTCTGACAGTCTCTTGAATTTTGATAGTTTCATGCTCCTTGTACATATTGGCATCTAATTTGACCAGCTTCTAAATAGCAGTTTATGTTGCATCAAAATACATTGAATTTTAGTGTAAACATGCTATCATTAATTAGTTTGGGGTCAGGAGATTTATTTATTTTTTTTAAGATTTTAATTTAAATAAAATATTTATTTAATCTATAAGAAATTGATACTTTTATTTGCATTAAATTTATTTTTAAAAAGTAATTTAACAAAAATAAAAAATAAAAAAAATAGAAAAATTGTTTTAAATGCTGTTTTGAACGTTCTATTAATCAAAATAATTATAAAAATAATTTAATAATAATAATGATAATAATAATAATAGTTATTTAGCTTTGCATCACAGGAATAATTTACATTTTAAATATATTACAGTAGAAAACATCTATTTTAAATGGTAATAATGCAGTAGCAATGCATACAGCCTTTGAGATTAACAACAACAAATATACAGTATGGGAAGTGTTTTTCCCTTTTTAAAGTTGTCAGGTCTGTTTATTTGGCTATTTATCATCCTGTCCTGCATGATGATGTGGTTAGCTGCATGTATATTTTTCAGCTTGTTTTTTTTGTTTATTTGTTTTTCTGTTTTTTATTATTTTGTGGTTGGCTGCATGTTATTATTATCGAGAAGCGCTGCTGCAGAGCGTAAGAGCAGCTGATCTGAGATCAGAGATGAGCATTACAACACATGCTGTGTGATCAGTCTCATAGACAAACTCCCTCGTCCTCCTCACCTCATCCCTTCCTGGTGTCTTCCCCTCGCACACTTCATCTGGACTGGATCCTGTCAAAAGCAATAGTTCAGCAAATAATGAAACCTCTCACCATTTACTCCAAACCCTGTGGCTTTCTTCTGTGGAACACATTTTGCAGAATATGCACCTTGTGTGTTTCCATAAAATACAAGCATGCTATGCTCCAAAAACAACATTAAACATCAAAAAAAGTGTTCCATATGTACTGTGCAATATTATATCAAGTGTTAACGGAAGCTTTGCATAAGGGACAGACTGATATTTCCAGATAAAATGTGTTGTTGGGAGATTTTTTATATAGTATAGTTAATTTATTTTGTATAGTTGTCATGTGGACTACTTTTCTGGTGTGTTTTGTTGGTTTTGAAGCTTGACAGACAAGGTCACTGTGAACTGGGGTTTGCATGACTGCTCATTTTGATTAGTCCTCTAGTGTTTGTCTGTAGTAAATAACTTAATATGCTGTGCAGGGTCAGAGCTCTTTGCTGTTTGTTGTTTGTTGAATTTTTGGTTTTTTTTTTGCTTTGTTTTTTGATGTTTATGGTAAGTTCAAAGCTGCAATTTTTTTTTCTTGTTTTCCAAAAAATCCTTTTCACATCCTTAAAATTTACCGAAGCTAATACAATAATCTGCCCACCTATATTAAGTTACTTTTTTAATATTCTAAATATCTATTAAAATTCATTTATTTTTATTTTCCTTTTCTACCCAATTTGCAGATAGTTTTAAATATAAATCTAAACAGTAAATATCAGTTTAATATCCTTTATCTTACATAATGTTGTAAAGTTAATTTGGAAGATTTTATTTGGAAATATGATGGAAAAACAAACAAGCAAACAAAAAATAAATAAATAGCGATGGGGAAGAAAAATAAACTTAATTAAAGATACATTCTCAGAAAACATGTTTTATGTGGCATGTTTTGGTGGACAATATGACAAAATATTATTATAATTATTATTTATTAGCTTTTAAATATTTTTTTCATAATTATTTATTATTTATTATTATTATTTTTTGGTTTTTTAGTGTGTTCTTTAATGTGAAGGTTAATATTAATTAAATTTTTATAATTAAATAAATCTTGAAATATATATATTGATATTGATATTAATATTATTATATTCGTAAAGTAATGCATAAATGGCGAAATAAATATATAAATATTTATTTATTCATTCATTCACGTCTTCATTTATATATGTATGTGGAGCAGTTGGGGGTTCAGTGCCTTGCTCAAGGACTCCTCAGTCGTGGTGTTGCCGGCCCGAGACTCGAACCCACAACCTTAGTGTTAGGAGACAAACTCTCTAACCATTAGGCCATGATTAGGCCATTAGGTTTCCAATATGGTGACTGTGATACATGAATGTATTTATTACTCGAAAATGTGTTATTTTTCATGTTTAGGTAGTCAGTTTTGATCTGAAGATTCAAGACGTCGTACTGCCAGTGTGTCAGTTTTGATCAAGAACAGTACTGCCGCGCCGCCTCTGCATGTGGTGTGAAAACTCTGAGGGTGCCCTGCTTACGCTCTGTTTACTCCTGCAGCCAACATCTCCCGTGGTTGTTTTCTTTTTGATTGACAACTTCATCTGCAAGAGATAACAACAGATCTTTTACTGTACCATCCTCAGTCATAGCTCATGATGCGCAAAACAAGAAAAAGGCGTCTAAATTAGAAAGACCAAAGAAATTGAGTTTGAAAGGTGACGCCGCCCACTGAGTGATGTGCCCACAACCGTAACCCTGAAAATGAAAGGAAATAAATGAGTAAATAAATACACAAACAACTGAACAAACAAATAAAAGAATGAATTAATAAATAAATACATAAATTAATAAATAAATATGTAAATAAATAAATAAATAAATCAATAATTTCTGCATTTATTTGTGTGTCTAAATATTTCATTATGTATTTAACACTTTATTTATATAAAACATTATATTTCAACATTTATTTAATTATTTAATTTTGAGTTATTTGGCCCTCCGTACTGTCGACCTTATAGACTAGTTAACCAATGAATGAATGAATGAATATATGAATTATTTATATATACTATTTCTATACTAAATATCTAAATATAAAGGGTAACTTTGCTACATAAAAAAATAAATAAATATATATAGAAACTTGTTTTTAGGGAATATATTTTGAATTTATGTCAGTTTCTTTAAGCATCAGTTTCAATAGGGAAAGAAAAATAAACATAATTCTGCAATTAAGAATTTGTAAATTTAATTTAAACTTATTGAAAATAATAATAATAATAAAAAAATAATAATAATATAATTTATATATATATATATATATATTTCTCCAGTAGTTGCAGGCCTAATAGACTCAATAACCCATTGGTGCAACATACTCCTGCTTTCACGATACAGAAAAGAGAAGCATGAACATTCTGTCAAACGTCTCCTTTAGTGCTTCTCTGATTAAAGACAGACAGATGTGGTTTTGGAATGACATGAGAGTGACTAAATCAAGACCACATTATATTTCTGGCTGAACTATTGATTAAAAAGCCCTTCCTCACCACTTTCCTCCATCCAGAGTCGGTCTCAGGCCTCGTCTGCCTCCTTCATTAGAGACTCTCTCTGAAGACTAATGTGTGTGTGTTGTAGCATCATTACAGCGCTGTGATCTTGACTTCGCTTTAAACGTCGCTTTAAGACACAGATTGGGGTGTTTGCTGGTTTCTGATGCAGCCGTTCACTGCATATTACTGTAATAATATCATCTGGATGGACAGTCAGAGAGTCGTGTGTGTGTGTGTGTGTGTGTGTGTGTGAGAGGCATTAAAACGGCGCTGACGCAGGAGCCAAACGGCCCACTTCATTAACCTTTACAACACCTGTGTAAGCCGTATTATTTCTCTCTCAGAGACGCTCAGACTAACTAATGGAGTCACAGAGCCAGAGGAAGCTTTATTTTTCACAGTACCAAGGAATGAAATGAGTTTCTTCAACTATGTGGACTTTTGGGAATTAAATTCCTTTAGAAGAAACTTTCCAAACTCGCTGGCTTATTTTGTCTAATAATGGTGAACCATTAAAATAATGTCCCAATAACTTGTGAAACATAAATGCAACGCTGGAGAAATCTGACATTTTTTTCCTCCGGGCCATCATGAAGAAATGTAATTTCCTCAACCGCATCCATCACATTAAATACGTTATATTATATACTTCTAAATATGTTATATTATATAATTATATACTTCTATACTACAGTACTATTGTTGCATAATTTGGCAAATAGAAGAAACTTTAGACAAAGCTTTATCAGAGAATAAATTATTATAATAATTACAATAAATTATTAAATATATTCACACAAATCATTTTTCACACATCACAATAATTTTTATTTATTTTATTCTTTATTATTTTATGTTATATATGTTAAATATATTCTCATTCTTTTTGTATAATTTGTTAAAGAAAAGAGTAACTTTAGATACAGCTTTATTAGAGAATAAATTGTAATAATTATAGTAAATTATTCTCTCCACACAAGTCATTTTCACATGATTAATGTTGAAATATTTTATTTCTATTCAGTTTATACATTTTATAATATATTATATGTATTTTAAATATATTTTCGGTAAAAAAAAAAAAGAAGAAGAAGATAAAAAGTAACTTTTGCTGAATATTTATTAGGAAATAAATTTATGTATTTTAAATATATTTTCGGTAAAAAAAAAAAAGAAGAAGAGGATAAGAAGTTAAAAAGTAACTTTTGCTGAATATTTATTAGGAAATAAATTATTATAATAACTACAATAGTTTAATTTGGTATTAGCTAAAATATTATTTAATGATTTAATTTTTTATTTGTGAATTGATTATTTTTATTATAAATGCATTTGTTTTAATTCGATAAATATTATTTGATTTATTTGATTATTAGTGTTTTGTTTATACATTACATATTATATTAAATATTTTAAATATGTTCGTTCTTCTTGCATAATTTGGTTAAAAAGATATAAGAAAAACAACTTTAGAGAAAGCTTAAAAAGGGAATAATTTACTATAATAATAATAAGAAATACCATAAATCACACAATAAAAATAAATTGCTTTGTTTTTTTTTTTTTCTATTATTTTTTTTTTTTGTTTTATTTTTTTTATTATTTTTACTCTTTTTTTGTTTTTTTTTTAAACAAACAAAAAATTAAAGTAACTTTAGATAAGGCTTTATTAGGAAATAAATAATTATAATAATTATAATAAAATATTATTAACCTTCACACAAATCATTTTCATGCAGTATATATATTGAAATGGGTCAATTTACCCTGTTTAGTTTATTAACATGTATTAGTTATTCACACGTTATATTTTAATAATAGATTTTCATAGTTTAGCATTGAAAATAAAGGGTAAAACAGTGAAATCTGCATAAAATCCATTTGTAGTAAAAATGAAGGCTGAAAGTAAAACATTTTAACAAGACCGTTTTAGAGTGCTTTTTATTGTTTTCATAAAATCAACCGCTGGAACATGACAGTGGAAGAAACAGGCAGATATGATAAAAGACACACGTGTGCTGCTCGCTCACCGCCGTCTCTGTAGATTACACTGGCTGTGGTATCAACAGATTTGACCCTCGCAGGAAATTAATTGGAATGAGTTTATATATTTCTAACCTAATTGTCTGGTTAAGTGTGTATGGGATCGCCGCAGTCAATGAGGCTTGGGCTTTAATCAATTTCTCGAGGCGAAAGCCCTGGAAAGAAACACAATCTTTCTGTTCTGATGCTGCGCTGCTGCTTAGAGCGAAGCTGAATGGAGCAAAATATGCTTATTATTAGTTTTGTGCGCGCAGACGCAATAAATCATGTTGACACAAATTGACAATATCTTAGCATCGGGATGGAATCCGCTCGGATTGTAATAAATATAAGCTCATTGTTATGTCTGTTATGTCTTTGGCAGCTTTTGGCCAGTTTTAATTGATGTGATTAATATTATTTATCTTATTTTTAAATGTTTTATTTGAGAAGTTATTGAATATTTTTGAATGCATCCAATCCGTCTCCTCGAAGGAGAGAGTTCAGATCCATCCTGATACAACACACCTGTCTGGAAGCTTCCAGAAACCCTTAAGACCTTGTTTAGCCGCTTCAGGTGTGTTTAATTAGGGCTGAGCTCGACTCTGCTGGATAGTTCTTGCTCCAGGAGTAAAGATTGGCGCTCCTGTAGGAGATGCACAAGCTTCTGAAGGATTGGTTCACTCCTAAAGAGAGAGAAAAAAAATGATTTACTCAAAGTCAAGTTTTTCCAAACCCTTATGAATTTCTGGCTTCCTGTGGGACACAAAAAAGACATTCTGAAGAAGTTGGAAATTGGGGAAAAAATGCACCAGAATGAACAAAAATGCCCACCAGATTCAATATAATGATGCGCCAATGCATCAGTGAATGAAAAAAAAAAAGAAAAAGAAAAAAAAAGACATTAACAATGTTTATGAAAGGGATGATATTCTTAACTATTCCTTTGTGTATATATCGACAGTATTGTAATGTGATGAGAGAAATTAAAAGTGAAAGTAAAGCGTAAAGCAGTAAGATCCACATAAAAGGCATTTGTAGCAAAAATAAATAAATAACAAAAATAAAACTAAAAGTAAAATATTTAACAGGACTGTTTGAGTGTTTTTTTTTTGTTTGTTTGTTTTGGAGTATGTGTTCAAGGAAAATACTGCATCAGTCATTCAAAATTTCAATGTGTTACTTGCATTCCGTTGAGCCGATTTCTGCGTGAAAATTATTTCAAAGTAAATTTTACACCACTTTTTTATATAAATGTTTTATATTTTTTCCAAAATCTGAATTTAACTTTAAAAAAGTTACTAATAATAATGTACAAATTGAATTCATATAGCTGCATTATATGTCTGCTTGTCCTCTGACTATAGTGCTTTCTGGATGCACACTAGTCTAGTTTAACTCGTCAGTCAGACAGCGTCTTCATTTCTAAATGAATGCTTCCTGGCCAGAATGAGCTACAATAGCATATATGCAGCAGATGTAATGCGTCGCACTGTAAGAGCATCAGTCATTGTCTAGTGAAAGAGATGCGGCACAATGTTGTCGAGCAGAAATACAAGAGCGTTGACGTTGCTGGTATGAAAAAGCATACTGAATAACATTTCATTCTCCTCCATAATCTGCGTTTTATATACGTGATGGATCACTGGAAGCAGCCCACACTCTAAAAAAAATGCTGGGTTAAATACAACCCAGCGCTGGGTAAAACATGGACAAACCCAGCACTTGGGTTACTACCTTGAAGGTTGGGTTAAACATTTAACTGGACTGGGTTCAAAAGAACCCAATTGCTGGGGTTTGTCCATATTTTACCTAACGCTGGGTTGTATTCACTTATGCAAAACTGTGTCAGGGGGAAGGGGTGGGTTATCAACGAATGAATGAAACACATTTGTTCGTGTTTCACTCTGTCTCGAATCGCGCTCGCAGAAAGCTCTTGAGAAACAAGAGAAAGGGTTACGTAGAAAGGGTGACAGCACACTGCATTAACAGAAATTATCATGCATGTTTTCATAACCACTGGCCAAATTCAAAAACAAAACTAAAATTAAATAATCTTTGAGAGCAAGGGGGCCTCCTGGTGTTTCGGTGGCCCTACGCAGCTTGTGTACTTTGCGTATAGGGAGGATTGGCTCTGGTTGTATTTAACCCAGCATTTTTTAGAGTACAAATGTTTTGACCCAGCATTTGGGTTTCTACAAATTGCTGGGTCAAAAGAACCCAATCGCTGGGTTTTTCCATATTTGACCCAATGCAGGGTTGTATTTAACCCAGCATTTTTAAGAATGCAAATGCTATGCGTCTACTCAGCAACACATTTCTATCATATCATGTGATTGTGTGCCTAGAAGTAAGCCGTTATCCATTGTATCAAATGAAAATTAGAATGAAGTTCTTTCAAACCTGCACTCACTTGTCTTTCTCTCTGTGTTTGTCTGTAGTTTTCTTGTGCCCAGGGCTCCTGCGCGGCGTTTATCAGAGCGAGCATCTGTTCGAGTCGGACCACCAGTCAGGAGCTTGGTGCAAAGACCCCCTCCAGGCCTCGGATAAGATCTATTACATGCCCTGGACGCCGTATCGCACGGACACCCTCACCGAATACTCCAGCAAAGAGGATTTCATCGCAGGACGACCCACCACGACCTACAAGCTCCCGCATCGGGTGGACGGCACTGGGTTCGTCGTCTACGACGGAGCGCTGTTCTTCAACAAGGAGCGAACCAGGAATATCGTCAAGTTCGATTTGCGCACTCGCATCAAGAGCGGCGAGGCCATCATCGCTAGCGCAAACTACCACGACACTTCGCCGTATCGCTGGGGAGGGAAGTCGGATATCGATTTGGCGGTGGACGAGAACGGCCTTTGGGTGATTTACGCCACAGAGCAAAACAATGGACGGATCGTGATCAGCCAGCTCAACCCGTATACGTTACGTGTGGAGGGAACTTGGGACACGGCCTACGACAAACGCTCCGCTTCCAACGCCTTCATGATCTGTGGGATCCTGTACGTCATCAAGACCGTCTACGAAGACGACGATAGCGAAGCCACCGGGAATAAAATCGACTACATCTACAACACGGAGCTGAGCAAAGACGGCTATCTGGACATCCCCTTCCCCAACTCATACCAGTATATCGCTGCCGTGGATTACAATCCCAGAGACAATCTGCTCTATGTGTGGAATAACTACCACGTGGTCAAGTATACGCTGGATTTCGGAGTCCTGGACAACAGGCTAGGTAAGAGCTGGAGCATTATTTGCACAATCTTTTGAAAACTAAGATCTTTTTCTCAAAGTGAATCACACAAAAAACATGTTTCAAAAGGAAAATAGTAAGAAAGACCCTATGAATTCAACTTTGTTCAAGTTTTGTGCCGTTTAACTCATGCCTGATCATCAGTTTGCTGGCGTACACTTAGAAGTTGACAAACATCTTAACAAAACTTACATTTTTAGATTATTTTTTAATCAAGTAAAACAATAAATAAATTAGAAATGAAGATATGCTTTAATGGCATGTTTCCCATATTTTTATATTATATAAAAAAATATTTATTGTTTTTATTATTATTAGCAACAACAACAATAATAATCATAATAATACATTATTAATTAATAATAATATTTTTTTTTACATGTAACTTTTCTGGGGTTTAACTATATTATTGTATATACATTTCCACCAAAATATGCATTTCATTTTTTTTTTTCATTTCTTATTATATATATATCTATATATATATATATATATATATATATATATAATTATATATATATATATATATATATATAATTTTAAATGGAATATAAAAATAATAATTATAAAATACCAAATTCAAATTAACAAATAACATTTATTTATTTTATGCAAAATATAATCTTTTATTTATTATGCTTTTAAGGTGAAATATGACATGTTTTAATGAGATTCACTGTGGCCTTCTTCAAACTACTATTATATTTTGGTGAATCCGTGGGTGGAGCTGCTGGTGGGAATGCTGTGGTTGTGAAAATGGAAACTTTTGATTTAGTGAAATGAGTTGTTTGGTGTCTGCGGGCGGCACACAGTTCGAATGAGCTTCAGTGCTGTTTGCTTGAGTTAGTGGTCAGACCAGAACCTTTGAAATTCCCTCTTTAATTGGAAAACCATCAAATTAAGTTTGTGGAGGAAAAGTTCATGGCTGCTTACTGAAGGTTGGATTGGACCGACTGGACCGGCGCTAATTACAGAGCGAATGTTTCTCAAATGTGTGACATTTATTTCACTATTTAATTAAAAGCCTTTAAAGAAAGAAAACTTTCATAAACATCTTCACTAACACTGTGGGAAAACGCTGTAAAATGCAGGAGTCGTATTGGGTGTCATCACTAAGAGAAAAAAATAACTGAAATCATTTGCAAAGATTTTTTAATTGCTTTCCACCATTTTTTCACAGTCACCCTCATTGCCAGCCAAAGTATCATAATTGCCACCACATTGTTAGAAATAAATACATTTATTTATAGAGTTTTCTGCCACAAAGCTATTATTACTTTTATATCATTTACTATTCTGGTAACACTTTATTTTACGGTTACACCTATTGGTTGCTTATTGGAATGCATATTACTAGAATATTAGCCATTTATTAGTGCTAATTAAGCACATATTAATGCCTTATTCTACATGATCTTATTCTACATCCCTAATCCTACCCAATACCTAAATTTAACAACTACCTTACTAACTTTTAATAAGCAGCAAATTAAGAATTTATTGAGAGAAAAGTCGTAGTTAATAGTTCACAAGTGTTACTTATTCTAAATTGGTACCAATTTTTTATTTTTTTAAATGTTTACATAATTTTTTTATATTTCAATGCAAATATAAAACAAAAAAGAAATGTGACAAACAAAAAATATAAATTAGGAGAAAAAAAATCCTTTTTATATATTTTATACCTGTAAAAGGTATTTAAAAGATATAAAAGATAATAAACCCTTCCATGTATATAAATTAAACTTAATTGATTTTGATATAAGTTAGGAGCAAAAATTACCTTAGTATTTTATATAAATATGTTTTATATTTTTGTTTTTTATTTTAAAATGTTAATTATTTTTAATCAAATTTACTTAGTATTGTTTTACATTTCAATACAAAAATAAATAAATTGTTAAAACAAAATTAAAATTTTATATACAGTATCTGTAAAATACATTCTAAAAGATATATAGCCTATGTCTCAAGATATATTCTTCAATTTCCACTGAGGGAGTTCAAAATCTAAATGTGAGAATAAGTAAAAGTGATATTTGATATTTGTCTTGGCCAGCAAGCTCTAACAAGAAGAGTATTCTCTTGAAAGCTGGTTTTCATTGACAGACGAATCTGTGTTCAAAGTCACAATTATGTCTCCCTGGTGACAGCAGCGGTTTGGACGGCATGCATTTAATTAAATTTTCCTGGTTGTACTTGATCTGTAAGATAAAGTTTTGGGCACAGTGGAATGGAAGTGTTTTTGACAGAGAGGTAACAGCTGCGGCCACTTCACATTTACACTCTCAGCCTGTCATGAGCCGTCACGCCTCTTCACCACTGCTTTCTGCCAGGAATTGAACATGCTACTTGTTTATATATACAGAATATACATATAAGGCAACATATGGTTTATAGCCTATTGGACAGTGTTCAGCATCCAGATACGCTAGATTATAATCTAAACACATTAGTGTTGCCAGTACTGTGAACTGTCATCTTCTATGGTCAGTTTTCTGTGGAGCAATAGTTTGAAGTGAATATCGCTGAGCAAGTTAGTTACACTGTTTACAACTTTCTACCTGAGTAATAGCACATCCAGTTTAATGCCGCAGACATGCTTGCAATGCATTTTCACCCTTGCATTGAGGATGCTTCTGTTGTGTGTAGCATTGCATAATGGTGTGTGTTTCTCTCTGTAAGGGTGGACATGAGTTGCAGTTGCTCTTATTAAGTGATAGTGTGATTTGAGACACTACATGCATTTATAGAGTCAGAAAATGACCCACTCAGAGCTCAAGTCACACTTGCAGAGAGAGCAGTGTGTGTGTGTGTGTGTGTGTGTGTGTGAGCAAGCGCCCTCCTCTGCATGGCATGCTTCTCCTGGAATTAACCTTCATATGAAGGTGACTCTTTGATGTGGTTCTGTTCATCACATTCTTTTGCTGTTTCAAGACCTAGTGATCATACATACAGTAGGCATAAACACGCCCATATGCAAAGCTGCTTTATGAGATGTAAGTATTTTTACGATTTTATAAGTTTTAGCCTTGGTGACATAATTAAACAAAATGACACAACCAACAGCGTTGTTTTTCTGGATATCTACATGGCAGTAAATACCTTTGACTGCATCACAGACATGCTGATATTCAGAACAACAACACACTTGCTAGTATGATATTGCTGTACAATAGCAATAAATAAGTTAATACTGAGTAGCTTACATTTTAGACACAGTGTTGCAGTGAAAATAGTTCCTAACAAAGGTCTCATGTTTTATTCCTGTGTTTTATTCCTGAACAAATAAGTATTTTAATGAAACTGGTTGAGTAAACAATTCAATGACTCACTCATAAATCATTCCTCTTACTTAAATAGGAAAACATGATCTCTGATGATCATATTTAAATGCAGAGTAATTCAGTTACAGTTTTCTGTTGACGATGATCCATAATCAGCGTAAAGAAAGAAAGAAAAAATAAAAGAATAGAAAGAAATAAAAGAAAGAAAGAAAGAAAGAAAGAAAGAAAGAAAGAAAGAAAGAAAGAAAGAAAGAAAGAAAGAAAAATCAAATAAGAAACATTACTGAGAAAAGGAAGGAAAGAATAAAGAGAGTTTTTTTTTTTATTAAAAAATTCTGTTGCAATGCAAAAAAATCGTAATGATCCTGAAATAGGCTTCTGTTGATTTATAGGTGAAATATGGCTTGGATAGGATCTCGACTCACCTATTTAACTCGTATAGTATTGTATGTTTATTTTTAGGTCCTCTATATGTTTTAGGTCTTAGGCAGCGTTTGGCTGGAGACTGGTTTTATCACTGCACACAGCTCCATTACTCACGACTGAAAATCCCCTGGCTTGCGGGCACAAGTGTGTTGCACTTTATCACCCCCCTCCCTGCGTACTCTTTCCAGCTTTAGTTCCTCTGTAGAGGCAGTCAAGAGAGAGACATACACTGTGCTTACAACATCTGTCCCTAAGCCCTGCTCCACTGGCCTTGTGTGAGTATGTGTGTGTGTGTGTGTGTGTGTGTGTGTGTGTTTTCACTCCTGTCTCATGTGTTTTTGTGTAACAGAAGCTTTAGGGAATCTCTAAAAATAAGCATGATATTAAAGGATTATTTTGGGATTTTCTAAATATGTGTATGATGTATCATGTGTTTTGTGTTTTCTCTTAATGTGAATGTTTGGGGTGAAATCTACATCAGATTACATGAGAACTATCAATCTACAAAATGAGCATCGGATAACAGAAATCATAAATTGCCATAAAATCAAGGTTCATGAAACCAGTGTCTAATTATAAAATCATCACAAATCTGGAATGTAGCAACAACAAAATCTGCATTTTATAGCAGAATCAATGTGGAATCTTTTTAATCAACTCTGAACACACCATCAGGTTGACATTGTATATTTAAGTAAGGCATCAGATGATAAAATCAGCATGAATGCTTCAAAATCAGTACGAGATAACTTGAACATTTTAATCTCCAAAATCAGCATTGGATTACAGAATCACATTGAATTGCTCAAATTCAGCACCAGATAATATAATTACCTTGGAATCTCCAAAATCAGCATCAGACAACAACAAATCTGCATCAGAAAATATAATCAATATTGAACCTTCAAAATCAGCTGTGGTTATCAAAATCACCATTAAATTTCTGAACTCAGCATCAAATAGCGTAATTAGCATGGAAATGTAATCTTAAATCTAAATCAGCATCAGATAACATTAACAAAATGAACCTCTAAAATCAGCATCTGATAAAAAAATAACCAAATTGCTTCAAAATCTGCATCAGATAATAGATTTGCCTTAAAATGTCCAAAATCAGCATCAAAGAACAAAGTTATTACTGGGTCATAAAATCAATGCCTGATTATGACAACATATTCAGATCTGATTCTGATATTCAAAATGAGATTTAATCAATGTAAAATTTTCAAAATCTTCATTAAATGAATTAAAAATGATTTGAATAAGTTATCACAGAATCTCTAAAATCAGCATTCGATAACAAAAACAACAAATCTGCACCAGATAACATAATCAGTGTGAAATCTTTAAAGGGATAGTTCACCCAAAAATCTAAATTATGTCATTAATGACTCACCCTCATGTAGTTCCAACCCGTTGAGACCTCCGTTTCATCTTCGGAACACAGTATAGATATTTTAGATTTACGTCCGAGAGCTTTCTGTCCCTCCATTGAGAATGTAGTACGGTATAATGTCCACTGGGCCCAGAAAAATCATCTTCAAAGTAGTCCTCCATGTGACATCAGAGGGGTCCGTTAGAATTTTTTGAAAGCATCGAAAATACAATTTTGGGTCCAAAAATATCAAAAACTCAACGACTTTATTCAGCATTGACTTTCTCTCCCGGGTCTGTTATGAGCGCGCGTTCACAGCACATCGTTTCGCGAACGAATCACTCGATTTAAACCGGAATCAACCCTCTCTTGAACCCAGTTCACCAAATCGAACTGAACGTTTGAAACGGTTTCGTGTCAACATAAGCATTAATCCACAATGACTTAAGCTGTTAACTTTTTTAACATGGCTGACAAATCTGAGTTCAAATCATATCCAGGAGTAATTCATTTATCAAACAGATACACTGACTGAACTGCTGACCGAGCCAGATAATGAACGAACCTTGACTCGTTCTCGAGTCAGCGGTTGCAAGTGCTTCGTTTTCGGATCACCGGTAGTGATGGGAATTTCTGTTCTTCTCCGCGAACCGGTTCTTTATTCTTCGGAAGTTTGATTCAATAAATCGGTTGCCCGAAAACGGTTCACCAGTTCTTTTGCGCTCGACGTAATGACTTCAATGATTTTGCCCTTGATTCACGCCTGGTTTTTCCCCGCGCTTATAACATTAGCACAGAATCAGTTCAGAATCAATCACCAAAAGAACCAGTTCGGTTCAAACGCGCTGTGTGTCAGTCTGAAATCACGCATGCGCAGTATCATCAGCTCCTCGGTTCTCGAATCGCACGCGTCCGACAGAAACGGTTCTTGACTCTGAGATAAGTCAATGTTTCGATTCGTTATCTGGCTCGGTTCAGTTCAGTGTACTGTTTGAGTAAAAATGAATTACTCCGGGATATTGGTTTATTTGAACTCATAGGGAGTGTCAGCACATTAAAAAAGTTAACAGCTTAAGTTTACCGTGTTTCATAACGATTCAGTTCGATTGGTGAACTGGTTCATATTCAGATCGGTTTACATCGAGTGATTCGTTCGCAACCGGATATCACTAAAACTGCAGTGTTGTGAACGCGCTGTAACAGAACCGGAGAAGAAGTCAATGCTGAATAAAGTCGTAGTTTTTGATAACCAAAATGTATTTTCGATGCTTCAAAAAATTCTAACGGACCCTCTGATGTCACACTACTTTGAAGATGTTTTTTATTACCTTTCTGGGCGTGGACAGTATACCGTACAACATTTTCAATGGAGGGACAGAAAGCTCTCCGGACTAAATCAAATATCTTATACCTGTGTTTCCGAAGAAACGGAGGTCTTACGGGTTTGGAACGACATGAGGGTGAGTCATTAATGACATAATTTTCATTTTTGGCTGAACTATCCCTTTAATATCAGCATTAGTTAGCAGAATCAACATTAAATCTTTGAACTCAACATCAGATAGTAGAATCAGCATGAAAAAAAAAATCTAAATCAGTATCAGATAATATGAACAGTATATAGTAGATCTCCAAAATCAGCATCAGATAAGAGAATAACCAAAAATGCTTCAAAATCTGCATCAGGTAACAGAATCACACTGATTTCTCTAAATTCAGCATGATATACAGTAATAGAATCAGAGAACAAAGTTAGCTCAGAAATCATCATCAGATCTTTACTCGATTTCTCAGTACAAAATCATCAGCCTCAAATTACAAAACTAGAATATAATCTTCAAAACCAGCATCAGAAAACAAAACAATTAGCATCATATAATAAAAATTAGAATGTAACCTCCAAATTAATCACACATACTGTGGCAGAATCACCTTGAAATCAGCATTAGATAACACAGCTGACATTAGTATTGGAATAACAAAGTTGGCTTTAGAACATTTCTCTGGTTCTTTGTTACAGATGATAGTTTCACACCAAAATAAACATGGCATTCTGTATATGAACATCTAATGACATTCCTCTTGAAATGGATGTTTATTATTGTGCCACACTAAAGCGAATTATGCTTTAGTTATGAATTCTCAAAACAGTGAACGTTATTGAACACGACCTTGTTTTTCTTCAGGCTCCTGTTAAACTTAACATGTCTGAGGCGTCCGTCTTGAGCTGTTGTGACGGAGAATTCTGCGTGAGATACTGATCTCCCGTTCTGACCTGCTGCGTGGAATAGCAGTTCTCTTCCATATAGCTCTTGCATTTGCTGATATTCAGAACATATGAGGGAAAGTCAAACACAGTGATGTTTGGAGCCGGTGGGAGATGCTTGTTGGCGAGCCGCACCGGTGCACTCTGCTCTGCAGGGCCCCTTTAGGCAGACGGTAATTGACCTAATCTGGCTCGTATGCAGAGTGGAAATATGTTTAGCCGTGACCTTAGAGGAGCACGGCCTTGTGCTATGACTGCTAGAGATGCTTTTTCTCTCTCTGGCATTCGGTGTAATAAAATACACAGAGTCAAGTCCTGCAGACTCCTGCAGTTCCCTCACAAAACAGGCTGCAGAAGTGGAACATTAAAGCGTACATCCAGAGGATTTGATCTATTAAATGTGTTCAGGTGCATTCATCTATCTCCTATTATGTTTTACAGTAGTTTGGCATATAACAGACTTTTTTGAATGACATTTTTTGAACGAGACAAAAGCGTAAGGGCAGGAGCTGATTTTATGCCTTCTGAAAAGGATGAAAAAAAAAGTTGGTCAAAACAAATTTTCCTAGACAGGAAGTTCGATGTAGTTTAAAAATCGTAAAGTTTGAAGGCTTCCAGGTCGTTATAGGGTTGCTAGCATGCTCTGGGTGGTTGCTAGGTCATTGGGTGTTCTGAGTGGTTGCTTTGGTGTTTTGTTTGGTTGTTATGTGGCTGCCAGGGTGTTCTGAAGGTTGCTAGGTGGATGCTAAATGGTAGTTAGGATGTTTTGAGTGGTTGCTAAGTGTCTTGCCTATTTAAATATTGGTATTTTAAAAACTAACAGCCGGTGAAAGTGTGAGTTTTGTCCCATGTTAAGAATCAGAGAGCTGACCCTGGCATTCAACAATTCACTCAAAACCATACATCAAAAACAAGTGTGTGTGTGTGTGTGTGTGTGTGTGTGTGTGTGTGTGTGTGTGTGTGTGTGTGTGTGCAGTAGCATCACCAGGCATGACGTGAACAGTGAAAACGGTCCAAATGTTAATTAAGCATGGCTGTGAGTGAGCAGTGATTGAGATGCTTCATCTTTCTGCCAGACATGAATGAGTCGAGCCAGTTCTCACTCGCACTGATAAGACACCAGAATAGAGAGACAATTCAAAGTAATGAGCTCCTTCTGACAGCCAGAGAAACTTCTCTTCATTTTCTTTGGTGCTGAGAAGACGAACGCGAGATAATTATGACAAGAAGAGCACTTCAAATTAAGTGTAATAGCACGCCGGCTAAAACGCGGAGCGCTGCCGCGGAACGCCGTCGCATCTGCCGTCAATCCTGATAATGGACATAATGTTTGAAGAACGATTCTCGCGTGGATTGGAAATTACAGACAGATTTACAGATTGATTGGTTGAGTTAATTGAGTTGGTTTTGATGGTTCAGACCGCACACACTTCGCTGAGCGCCTGAGGCTCCCGTCAGATCATGTGCAGCTTTGGTCAGTCCCTCTTCATCTGCGCCGCAGGAAACAGTCGTGTTTGTTTACAAGACACTGATACAAGATACACATCATCCCTAGCAGCTAGGGTTGCTAGGCAGTTGCTAGGGTGTTCTGGGTGGTTGTTAGGGTGTTCTGGGTGATTGCAAGGATTTAGTGAAAGATTTTAACATGTAGCTCTGGGGCCGTGATGAAATGAGACCAGTGCAGTTAATTAAAATGATTTCTATTAAAATCAGACTTTTAGGCTCACAGCAGTGTGTACTATTATAAATGATCTTTATTCATTTTAAGCAGCCTATTGAAATTATGATCAGTTGAAATTTAACAAAAGGATGATGCATGATCATACTGTATATAATCATCAATATCAGCGTCATCTTTAGTCACAGATTTCAGGATTTCAGGTGTGCTTGAGGCGTCATCTGGTCGTGGTCAGGTGGTTTTGGGAGGAATCGGGCGGGAACGAGTCTTTCTGCTGCGTGTGGAGGTTTTAAGCATTTTCCACCCTCAGTGCTTGATGAAGCATCTCTGTGCATTTGTGTTTAATGACGCAGAGCTGCTGGGAGCTGAGCTCATGGCTGTCATTGATTCACACGCTGCACATATTTATTACGGAGCCACAGGATGAGTGTGTTTGCATGTGTGATTGTGTGTGTGTGGCTGCTTTGTCCTCAGCAATTGACTTGTGTTAGCCTATAACATTTGAAAAAAGAAGTATTATTACTATTATAATGTATTAATATTTATCAATTATTGCTATTATAATGTATTCATATTTATTATAATTAATGTTTACATAATAATAATGTTAACAACAACAACAACAACAACAATAATAATAATAATAATAATAATAATAATAATAATTGATTTTATTTATTTATTTATTGTTAAAAGGGTTTCTACATGCTTCTGGGAGTGCAGAAATTATAAAAAAATAAAATGTGTTTTTTAACTAGTATATCATCATCATCATCATCATCATCATCAAGTGTTAGTATAATTAATTAATTAATTATTATTATTATTTAGTAATTACTTATTGTTATTTGATGTTATAGTTAATTGCATTCTTCTGGGAATGCAGACATTATTAAAAACTCAAATGTGTCTGTTAACTTATAGATACTACTTAGAAAACACAGATTGTTTCAAATTTAAAACAGATATGAAATATCATGCATAATGTGGGTGGATTGCACCAAATCTTCGACTTGTTTAAAAGTAATCAGCGTGTTGAAGACATGCTGATCCCATTAGCCTCTCTTCTGACTATCACTATCCTTATCTATAAAATCGCAGAGGGCAAAAATAGGAAGAAAAATTAATAATCAGGTTGATTTGCTTTTTTTTTTTAATAAGTACTGAAGCCCTCTGGGTGTAACTTATTAAAGTTTTAAAAGAGAATTAACTCCTGCAGCAGGTGATGCTGAACTTTTAATTGCTCATCAAAGAATTAAGAGTTTCCAGGTGTAGGGTGTGTGAAATTAATAAACATAATATTAATAACCAAAAACTGAGTGTATTGAGTTACAGTAGTGCTGTTCACAGACCATTCTCGTACCGTTTGGTGACTCAGTTTGTTATTGTGGGATCACTGATGTCTCTAAATGGTGCGTTAAACGGAGAGCAGGCTGTGGTTGGCAGGTGTACATGTCGTCAGGTGTCTCTTCCTCTCTGAATGGCCAGTTCTTTGCTAATAGACCGCGGGAGACTCTCTTACCAGAGAAGTTAGTGCTACGCTGCTGACCGTACGCGGTCAGTTCATGAAAACGACAGGAAATGTAATTTTCTGTAATGTAAACAATTTTAGATTGGAGTCTATGTTCTGCCCACACAGACATAAACCATCACATCACCCCACAGCACAAGAGCTGGTGTGTGTCTGTATGTGTGTGTGTGTGTGTGTGTGTGTGTTATTTTCTGGGTTGTGGGCCTTTCTCATAATTCCTCCCGAGTGTCTTATGTTGGCTTATTGCTTTGTTTTCCTCCCTCTCGCTGGTTTCTGTGTTTATTAGCACATTAGCTCCTTGGAGGCTCAGAGCATCACAGACTCGCAGAAGCAGCCAGATCATTTCAGCCCTTTATTTGTGTTTGGAGAACTGACAGCAGCTGATCGTTCGCTCTGTTTATTCACTTCATGCACATTTCTGCTCTTATTCAGATCCGATCATCAGTGTATGTTTAAGCCAGTAAAAAGTTTGTATATTGCTGAATTTTTTTAAACAAACAAATCATGCGAGGACTGTGAAATATATCAATCTGTATATTGAAAATGAATCGATATATTGATCATGTGTGCACTTTGGAGCATGATGTTTAGTTTAATTGCAGCTTTTTGCAGTTGAAAACTCATTTAAAGCCATATTGTCTTCATAAAATCAGAATGTATTTATTTATTTAGTTATTTATTTTCTTGCTTTCATCTTTGATAATTGCACTAGCGCTATGTGAAACAACATGCCTCTTGGTTTATGGATGAGCAATTATTTTCATGAAAATAGCAGTTTGGTTAGTGATTTATATGTAATTCATAATGCAAACTTTCCATTTCACCATTTTAAAATATTATTATTAGTATTATTATTATTATTGTTGTTGTTGTTGTGCTCTGTACTTTATAAAGCAAACCTTTTATTTCACTTTTTTTTATTTTTTAATATTATTTTTTATTTATTGTGGTTTTTTTTATGGATGGATAGATAAATATTTGATTATATTTGTGATTCTAAAGTTACTCTGGTGTGGATGTTTTCTGCTCATTGCACAGACGTGAAGTGTAGAGTGTTGTTACCATAGAGACCTGTGGTGGTTTATTTAATTTACAGATGTAGAGCTGAAGGTGTGGTTTACCATAGAAACATGTCTGGCATAATAGCAGTAGGCAGTGAAAACATGTTTTGCCTTTAAATCTCTAGTAATAATAATCATGGCAAAAAACAAGAGGGTTTAGTAGGCATTTTTGAATGGAAACCTTATAATAATAAAAATAAGGTTTCCAAGGTTAAACTCAAACTTTTGTGCTTTTTGATGAGAGTTTACTTTGACAGAAGAAATTCAGCAGTAAATTTGATATAATTAAGAGAAATGTCTGCATTACATCTTTATAGAATCGTGTGATTTTGTATCTCAGCATGAGGTCATTTTCTTCAGGACGCTGCTGGGTTGATTTCAATTTAAGCAATTTGCTGCTAGATAATGTGTTACTATGTATATTTATAATGATGATCATTATTACAGGAAATATCATTTGAAATCAGTATGTTCTGATATAAATGTCATTTGTTGTATTCTAACTCTGTTTTCAGAATCTTCCTCCTCGGGAAACGTTTTAATGGATACAACAATGACACGCACCACGACTCGCCCCGTCACCATCACCATGACGACTGCCTCCGCCTCCACCACCACCACCATGACAACCACCACCAGATCTCCCGCCACGACGGCAGCAGCCCCGCGCAGCACCACGACAGACCGGCAGCCGGCGGCTCTTCCCGAGGTCACGGCGCGCTCCGAACCATCCTCCGTCCTGCCCAACATCGCTGTGGAGTTCTGCAGCCCCGTCACCGACTCCTCCATCACCTGGCCCAAAACACGCCAGGGCCTCGTCGCCAAGCAGCCCTGCCCACCGGGAACCATCGGTAAGTTTCAACAGTCCAGAGCAGCCATGTAGTGATTACGTTTACCAACAGAGGGCGCTGATACAAGGATACACTGGATTATTTTCACCAGCAGAGGGCGAGATACATTGGTTACTTAGTTGAGCGCCAAAAATTAGACGGGAACTGAGTGCAATAGGGGTTTTGTGCAACAGACCTCCATATTCTGTTAACCGGGTCTCGTTGCTTCCGGTTCAAGCGTTTTGCGTATGCTTTGTTAAATATGAAGCAGTTTTACTCAAGATGCCTTTTAAAGTAGATACCGATGAAGATCATAACCAATGTCCATCACATCTGCGGAAGGATTTCTAAAAGTTTTTATATTTATTTTTATACTTTTCACTAACATTTAGATATAAAAATTTAATAATACGTCAAAATTAGCTGACTAGTTTAACTGATTATCTTAAAAGTCGCTATTGTTTAATATGGCACGCTCTCCGACAAGCGGAAGCGATGAGACCTGTTTTCTGGGTTTGGTCAGTTGACGTTCGACATATACACTATTAACATCAGTTTATCAAACGTGAAACCCAAGCTGAAATATCTTATTTATTATTAACATATTAACTATTTATGTTAAAATAATACTGTTTGTTTGTTATGCAAGCAATCGTTTTTTTTTTTTTTTCTGCCACAATAAAATAAAATAAAATAAAATAAAATAAAATAAAATAAAATAAAATAAAATAAAATAAAATAAAATAAAATAAAATAAATTATTTAAAACTTAATATCCCTCAAAAGAATTTTAAAATATAAACTCAAATTAAATAAATAAATAAATAAATAAATAAATAAATAAATAAATAAATAAAAAATTCTGGATCACGAGAAATAAACTAAGTCTTTTTCTTTTTCTCTGAATTGAGTTTGTATCTCACAATTCAGACTCTTTCTCACAATTATTAGAAAATCTGTGAGATATAACCTAGAAAAAATGAGAAGCAGTAAAAAAAAAAGTCAGTATAAAGTATATTTCAGTTTTTCTCAGAAATGTGAGAAAAAAGTATGTTATAAACTAAATTTTGAGAACGAAAAGTCAGAATTGTGAGAAACTAAAAAAAAAGTCAGAAAAAACTTAATTAGAAATAAACTTGAGATGTAAACTCAAAAAAATTGAATTGTGAGGAAGTTTACATCTCAGAACTTATATCTCACATTTCTTACTTTTTTCCCCTTCAGAATTCTGAGAAAAATATGAGACATAAATTTAGAATTTTGAGAAATAAGTCAGAATTACAAGTCAGAATTCAGAAGTCTGACTTTATTTTTTTACAATTCTGACTATTTTTCGATAAATTCTGAGTTACATGTCACAATTCTGAGTTTTTCTCTGTTCTATTTTTTCTCATAATTAATTTTGACTCGCAATTTTTTACTTTTACAAATACTTTATTGCAATTCTGACTTTTCTTTCTCAGAAGTGAGTTTATTTTGCAATTAATACTTTTTTTTTACAATTCAGAGAATAACTGTGCGATATAAACTCAAAAGTCTGAATTTTTTTCTCCCAATTCTAAGTTTGCAATTCGCAATTCCCTTATTTTGTTTTTAGCACAAAATGAAAAAAATAAAAAATAAAAAGAAATTATAAAATAATGTAACTGCAAATTTTTATCTCACAATTCTGACTTTTTCCCTTGCAATTCTGCATTTATATCTTGCAAAAAAAAAAGTCTGAATCATGATTTTTTTTTCCATTATGTATTTATTTATGTATAACTCTCCGTGGTGGAAACAAGGTTCCATTGTTGTAATGCATAATAAGGTCTGAACAGCATGCTGGGTTGTTTTGAATGTATTTTAAACATTCCTGAAAATAATTCTCTCACACACCAAATATGAATAAATAAATTAATCAACTAAACATTTACTTTTGCAGAAAGCACAGACTTCTTGCTAAAAAAAAAAGAACCTGAAATGCCAAAATAACAATCCTAATTAGTAAAAGTACAGACCTGTTTCCAAAAGCACAAATATGAAATAACAATATAATTACTTCATACAGCATATTCAGTTTGTGAAAAAAATTAGAAAAAAAAAATATATATATAGTAGTATTATTTATAAAAAAATAATAGTATTATTTGTCATAAGTTTATTTCACTTATATTTATTTAGTTTATATATTGGATTTTTTTTGGTGAAGTCATAATTTTGTTATAATACTGTTTTGACATGTTTGCAATATTTGCTATTTTTCATATTGTGATTATTGGTACATTTTTATTATAACCAGTAAGGGTCAGTTTGACCTGCTAATGCAATTATCAATAATAATAATAATAATAATAATAATAATAATAATAATAATAATAATAATAATAATAATAATAATAATAATAGTCAATTGTCATTATTATTTAACAAAAACATTAAAAATATATATTTTCCTTGTTTTTAATTCATAGATATTAACACATGAGTTTTTAGTGATATGTTTTCCACTGTACTAGTAAACATCCCTGTTTTCATTTCAGAAATCTGCTCTTAAAGGGATACTCCACCCCAAAATGAAAATTTTGTCATTATTCACTTACCCCCATGTCGTTCCAAACCTGTAAAAACTTTGTTTGTCTTTCGGAACACAATTTAAGATATTTTGGATGAAAACTGGGAGGCTTGTGACTGTTCCATAGACTGCCAAATAAATAACAGTGTCAAGGTCCAGGAAAGTATGAAAAGCATCATCAGAATACTGCATCTGCCATCAGTGATTCAACCATTAACGTTATGAAAGCGACGAGAATACTTTTTGTGTACACCGAAAGAAAACAAAAATAACGACTTTATTCAACAATTCCTCTCCTCTGTGTCTCTCCAAATCAGCATAGCGCCAATTTGGCAATTCTGATCAGTACGCAGATGGTGTATGCTCTTCTGTGTCAGCTGCGCCACAAGGATACGTTTTTTACGTGTATTTACGCTTTGGTTTTAAAAGCTAACAGTGCATCGGCGCAGTGGTGCGGGTTTGGAACGACATGGGGGTAAGTGATTAATAACAAAATTTTCATTTTGGGATGGAGTATCCCTTTAACCAAGAACATCCTAGCAACTGCATAGCGACGCATTGCCCATTTTTGTACAGAGCAAATAGCCCCTCGTCACTACATGTTTAACAGCTTGTTTTGGTCACCCAGGTGTCTCTGTGGTTATTAGTGAGTCTGTGGAAGTGCAGCAGACGAGCGACACACAGCGTGAGCACAAATAACACAAACGCAGCTCCCGCATCAAACACGCTGCTGCAGCTCCCGCTCTTTCACCTCTGTCTGTCACTCTCCTTCCTCTCGCTTCCGTTCTCTCAATTTCAGCTTTTCTCTACGTTTCTCTCACCGCCTCCTGCTCATATTAAAACACTCCTATTTCTCCTGTTTTTATGATTTCGGTTGATTGGCAGTTTCTTTATGATTAGTTGTTTGTTCTTTAAGTTTTCAGAGCACCAGACTGGATTCGTCCTCTGGCCATTTCTCAAAGTAATACATTCACATTTACATCTTCATTAACTCATTAATCAAAACAACAGCAAACAACAGCATTTTTTTTTTTTTTTACATTTTTAATACCCCATCTATCTATCTATCTATCTATCTATCTATCTATCTATCTATCTATCTATCTATCTATCTATCTATCTATCTATCTATCTATCTATCTATCTATCTATAATGTTACAAAATATATCTCTTTCAAATAAATGCTGCAACTTTGAACTTTCTATTCATCAAAGAATCCTGAAAAATAAAATTAATGTGTTGTTTTTTGATGAACTGAATTTGGTATATTTGGTAGATTTCTATTATTTGTTGTTTTTTGATGAAATGTATTTTTTATGTTTTGTTTTTTTATGTTATTATTTTGGTAATTTTTGATTAAAAAACACTTTCCCACATTGTAGACTAATGGACCATATTATTACGCAGAGACAGCGTTTATTTTGATTGTTATTACTACTTATAGGATTGCATGTATGTGATTATTGAACATAGTCTCTCAGCCCATCACACTGCGTTTGTCAATGTGTGTCTCTGTGTCGCAATCACTGTCACACACAACAACCCACACAGATTTTTTTTTTGTGTGTTATCACCTGAGTGCCGATACAGTCACCTGACTGGAAGAATATGACTTTTTTTCTCTCTTCTGTCCTTCTAATTAGAGCTGAGAATGAGATGTCTCTCTCCACAAGCTTTAATTGACCTTTACCAGTGCTCTCCAGGGAGCGAACACACACACACACACACACACACACACACACACACACACACACACACACACACACACACCACAACACATCACACACACACACACACTCACTCACTTTATGATCACAGATGTTTGAAAATGTTTCTTGTCATCTGAATAAGCAGCAGTGAAGGACGTTGTATGTGTGTTTGCGGTGTGATATGAAGGGGCCAGAGTAACGTGTGGTTTTTTGTGGGCTGTGATCTGCTGTTGTTCTTCTACATGTGTGAACATCATCAACCAGAAGGTTTGAGAAAAACACACACAATCAAACATATGTATGGGATAATGTACATTTAGCCTCATTTTGACAAATTATTCAACAGTTGGAGCTGTCATTTGATTGGTCCAAGCCAGTGTTGTTATTGTTAACTGAAACTTGTATTAAAGACTGGCAAGAAAGTCATGAAATGTCCACACCAAACACTGAAGAAGTTTGCAAATGGAAAATACTTTGTTGCGTCAGCTCAAAAATTATAACCAATAATTCCAACGACAGGAGAAGCTCGCACACATAAGAAATTACTAATTGCTTTTATTCATATTACATTTTGCCTTTTTTTGCACCTTTACATTTTGCATTTTTTTTCTTTACGCTGAGGGTGTTGCAGGGTTTTGCAGGGAATCAGTTATGTTTTATCTTTGCACTGAGCATGTTGCACTTTTTGTCCTCTGAATAAAGCATTTTGTAAGAACATTATGGGTGATTATGGTTGTATTTTTGTATTTTTGTATGTATATTAAAATTTTTTTTATATTTTTTTATTATGTCATTATAGCTGAGATAAAATAAAATGCAATATTACATAAAAAATACACTTAATAAACACATTTCACTTAAAGTCATTTCAGTTAGTTTAGTAGTTTTTTTTTTTAGCATATGAATTTAGTGAGAAATTAGTGATTGTTTGAAAAAAAAGTAATACAAAATGCTGCACATAAAATGACTAAAACTTAAAAGTATTAATAAATACTATAGTAGTCTATAAATAATACTAAAATAACACTGGGCTGAATGAATCAGTTTGGTTACAGTGTGGAAAGTATTGTTACTCAAACTGTAGCTATATTTATCTCTTTCTGTTGTTCACATTTATTTACATTGGTTGGTTCATATTCCTCAAACTATGTTCTTATTTTTAAGATAATTATGTATTACAGGCGGTGCTCTGAATCATGTGCAGCCTTCAGCATTCATATAGAAACTGAAGATAATGTGTTCAGTGTTTTCCTGCTACCTTCTACATGTTGTTCATGTACCGCTGACTTGAAGCTGTTCACCCACATCAGTTCCAGCAGTTTTACGAGAAATGAAGTTTTGAGAGAGATGTTGTTCATGTACTGTGTGTGTGGTGTGTGTGTGTGCGTGCATGTGTGTTTGTGTGTGTGTAGACCCAGCAGGGAGCCCAGAAGACAACATCTTTAGTTGTGTCTCATTAGCAAATAAACACATCTCTTTCTTTAGATGGAGGAGTGTAGTGATTAAACTCCACACAAGAGTGCGTGGCTCTCCTTTGTGCTCGTGTTTTTTCCACGACTTGAAAGAACAGAGCCTCACTGTCTGAGTCAAGAGTTGTTCGGCTTCTTCAGTCACCTCTAGGAGACGAACACAGGAGGATGATCTGATCGGCAGAGAATGAGCAATGTAAAATAATGCCATTGAGACTGATGCACATGCGTCAACCTATTCCCATATATATCACTGTGTGTGTGTGTGTGTGTGTGTGTGTGTGTGTGTGTGTGTGTGTGGATGTTTTGAAAACACAGTTTGAGACACAAACCTGCACATATTTACTTGTGTTTGCTCCCATTTATTTCTGATCACAGAAATAGCTTCGCTACACAACATACATATGTTTAGTCCAAAAGCACACATTTGGAGAAATATGTATTCACATATTTACCTTATATTTCTTTAGACAGAATCATCATTTCTTAATGACTCACAGAAAGATCTCTGCAGATCCATCAGTCAGTGTTGCGTGATCATAATTTCCAACTCCAATGACGGTAAACTTCTGCATTCTGTCTCTATACATGACTAATACAGATGAAACTTGAAGTTAAATAAATATGTGATAAAGATAGAATATGGTTTGTATGTGCTTTTCATGCATTTTGTGGCATTTAAAAAAAGGACGTTTACATAAGAAATGATAAACGGTTGTTCAGTTTATTATAAAAAGTTACACATAATAGTCACGCAAGCCGGATCACTGACAAGTCCATTTCTGTTTTAAGTTTTATTTTTATATATATACATATAATAATATATATATAATATAATATATATATATATATTATATATATATAGATATTATATATATATACAGTATATAGCAGTATCACTTTAGTATGAGAGTATGTTCTGACGGTTTGTGCTACCCTCTCAGATTTTGCCAGTAAAACAGATGCTAGCATAATTTGATAGCAAAAAGTGCTACCTATCAGATTTTGCTTCCAGCATGATATCAATAAGGTGTGAGGCTTTAGTAACATGTAACACCTACCCCAAACCTAACCTACCCTTACAATAGGATAAAATGCAGTGTTGGTAGCATAATCTGATAGGTAGCATTATTTGTCAGAAACAGGGATGGGTGTAAATATATAAGAAAAACAACAACACGTGTCTTTAAAAACCCTTTTGTGCTGACCTGATGGTCTTACGCCACAGACTCAGATCTCAGTTTGACAGTTTAACAGCTGAGCTCAAGATCCGTTACTAATTCAAAAACGTCACTTTAGAACTAGTAACTAAGGAACGTTGAGCTGCTTCATTAAAAACGTATTGTATTACTTAATTAAAAGCTCACTGTATTATGCAAAGCATTATGAGAGAGAGATGGACTTGAGCGAGTGTGAATACCTGCATCTGATACAGCATTCATTTTTCAGCTCAATCTCATATTCACAATAAAACGTTAGTTTGAATGTCTGCTGAGGAAAAAGCGATATCTTTGTCGTACTGTTCTTTCATCTTTTAAGGGTGATTTCCGATGACAGTGCTGCTCACTGCATTTGTTAACTGCATCTTACAAGCTGTTATTAAAAGTAAAATTAACTTCCGTTTCAGTCTCTTTCAATATAAAATTGTTTACTGCTGACTCGTAAAACAGTCTCTTGTCGCCATCTAATGGCGGAACAATGTCACACAAAATCACCACCACGAACACCACACACTGTTTCCCAATACTAAATACTACTATGTATATAAAGTATTATTTCTTGAATTAATAAACAACAACAACAGCCATCATAAAAGCCATGCTCTAATATACAGCATTAAAGTTACATAAAATAAAACGTAGATGAGATTTTGCCATCAGCCGAAACTATTTGCTCTGGAACAAATGAGGTGAGGCTGCTCTCTTGGCTGGTTCATGAGTGCTGAAATGGCTACTGACACCCTGGAGCTCAGATCTCTGAAAACGTTGAAGCAAAATTTTTGAATATACATTGTATTTTTTTTCAAACCATATATTTGAAGTCTAAACAAGTACATTCTCGCTTTAAAAAAAAAAAACTCTTAAAATGACATTCTGTGACACAAAAACAGTATTATTAATTTTAGTGGATTGGGGTGGTCCGCCAATGAAAAAAAAAAACTTCAAACCAACCACACACCAAAACCCCACGAATACAGATGAAACTTGAAGTTAATAAACTTGTGAAAAAGATTAGAATATGGTTTGTATGTGGTGACTTTTTTTACATGCATTTTGTTGGCATTTAAAAAAAGGTACGTTTAACATACGAAATGAATAAACGGTTGTTCAGTGTGATTATAAAAGTTACAAATGAATTGAGTCACCCAAGCAAAACACTTCACTGACAATTCCATTTTCTGTTTTAAGTTTTATACATATAAAAAGTATATATACATATATAACACTAAATATATATATATTATATTATAATATATAAGCTATCAGTAAATAGCAAGTGAACACTTTAGTATGGAGAGTACATGTGCTGACAACGGGTCGTTGAGCTAACCCTCACAGATGGTGCCAGTGTAAAACCCAGATCTAGCCATAATTTGATAGCAAAAAGTGCTACCTATCAGATTTTGCTTCCAGCATGATATCAATAAGGTGTGAGGCTTTAGTAACATGTACACCTACCCCAAACCTAAACCTACCCTTACAATAGGATAAATGCAGTGTTGGTAGCATAATCTGATAGGTAGCATTATTTGTCAGAACAGGGATGGGTGTAAATATATAAGAAAAACAACAACAGCGTGTCTTTAAAAACCCTTTTGTGCTGAACTGATGTCTTACGCCACAGACTCAGATCTCAGTTTGACAGTTTAACAGCTGAGCTCAAGATCCGTTACTAATTCAAAAACGTCACTTTAGAACTAGTAACTAAGGAACGTTGAGCTGCTTCATTAAAAACGTATTGTATTACTTAATTAAAAGCTCACTGTATAATGGCATATGCATTATGAGAGAGAGATGGACTTGAGCGAGTGTGAATACCTGCATCTGATACAGCATTCATTTTTCAGCTCAATCTCATATTCACAATAAAACGTTAGTTTGAATGTCCGCTGAGGAAAAGCGATATCTTTGTCGTACTGTTCTTTCATCTTTTAAGGGTGATTTCCGATGACAGTGCTGCTCACTGCATTTGTTAACTGCATCTTACAAGCTGTTATTAAAAGTAAAATTAACTTCCGTTTCAGTCTCTTTCAATATAAAAGTGTTTACTGCTGACTCGTAAAACAGTCTCTTGTCGCCATCTAATGGCGGAACAATGTCACAAAAATCACCACCACGAACACACACACTGTTTCCCAATACTAAATACTACTATGTATATAAAGTATTATTTCTTGAATAATAAACAACAACAACAGCCATCATAAAAGCCATGCTCTAATATACAGCATTAAAGTTACATAAAATAAAACGTAGATGAGATTTTGCCATCAGCCGAAACTATTTGCTCTGGAACAAATGAGGTGAGGCTGCTCTCGGCCGGTTCTTGAGTGCTGAATGGCTACTGACACCCTGGAGCTCAGATCTCTGAAAACGTTGAAGCAAATTTTCAAATAGACATTATCTTTATTAGCAAACCATATATTTGAAGTCTAAACAAGTACATTCTCGCTTAAAAAAAAAAAACTCTTAAAATGACATTCTGTGACACAAAAACAGTATTATTAATTTTAGTGGAT